>NC_069500.1:1063146205-1063445118 GCF_027579735.1 Bombina bombina | reverse complement strand
GACTGCTGGACAGCAGCCTCCTGAAAGAATTACAGCTCATTCTACTAGAGCTGTGGCTTCCACTTGGGCCTTTAAGAATGAGGCTTCTGTTGAACAGATTTGCAAGGCTGCAACTTGGTCTTCTCTTCATACTTTTTCCAAATTTTACAAATTTGACACTTTTGCTTCTTCGGAGGCTGTTTTTGGGAGAAAGGTTCTTCAGGCAGTGGTTCCCTCCGTATAAAGAGCCTGCCTGTCCCTCCCGTCATCCGTGTACTTTTGCTTTGGTATTGGTATACCAGAAGTAATGATGACCCGTGGACTGACCACACTTAACAGGAGAAAACAAAATTTATGCTTACCTGATAAATTCATTTCTCCTGTAGTGTGGTCAGTCCACGGCCCGCCCTGTTTTTTATGGCAGGCTAAAAAAATTTTTTAGATTATACTCCAGTCACCACTACACCCTTGGGCTTCTCCTTTCTCGTTGGTCCTTTGGTCGAATGACTGGAGGTGACGTAGAGGGGAGGAGCTATATAGCAGCTCTGCTGGGTGAATCCTCTTGCACTTCCTGTAGGGGAGGAGATAATATCCCAGAAGTAATGATGACCCGTGGACTGACCACACTACAGGAGAAATGAATTTATCAGGTAAGCATAAATTTTGTTTTTGTGTTTCACAGCTTAGGGTATTTCTCAGCGCTGCAATATCACACCATTCTTCTTTTTCGACCCACTGTTCTAACCGATATTTCAGCAGCTTTGAACACACTCACTATTTTTTAGTATGGACACCTTAACAGACATCAGGCAGGATATTGACCTCGATGCATGTCTTATAGACAAAGGAGATGACTGTTTGGATATCCAAACCATCTTCAAAAACTTAGAGAAATCATTAGTATCAGAAGTTAAGTACAAAGCTGATATATCATTTCTAAGAAAATGTATCGAACTCAACATTATTCCTAAAGGTCTAATGGTCTCCAAAGAATGTGCCTTCCCAATATCCAAACCCAAATATTCTAAAAGATGGACAGAAGCATTATCAACTGCTTCTGTCACCTTAATGAATATCATCATCGATTATAGAGATGAATTACTACACGAAACTGATAACGAAATTAAAGAGGATGAACAGATATTGATGAACCTAGAAAATTCTGGGATTGACATTTCTGAGAAGAAAACAAATCTAGTTAAAAAAGTTACAAAAATTAGAGAGGATGTAATCACAAAGAAAAGCAAAAAACTAAAGAGAGAACTAGATGGAAAAAGAATTCATGGTAACGAAAATATTGAAATTGTAGATCCCACACCAACCAATGAAACCATGGGGGGGGGGCACAATAGACCAATCTAATGGCAATATGACACACGAAGGACCACCTGAAGAGACAAACCAGCACATACAACATCTAAGGCAAAATAGATCGCGCCCACAAAAACCATACACAAATAGATTTCAAAGAGACAGGATGTATTCGGACTATAGCCCCAACAGATATGAATGGGATAGAAATAATAACTATAGAGATAATCCTAACTACAGAAGGGAGGATGAACAGTGGGGAGGGTCACAACATTACAGACCAGAACCATATTATAGACAATATGATAGCCCTTTAAGACCTTGGGCTAAGGCACCCTATCAAAGATTCTATAGGAATAACTATAGAAATAATTTTATTGGTAGAGATGACCAAAGCCAAACACAATATCCTACATGGCACTACAGAAGGGCACACAGACGCCAATATAGAGGAGAAAGAGGGAACAATTCCCAGAATTACTCCGGTAATCAAAGATACACAGAAGATCAAAGCAATGAATACCACAATGCTGGATCGAGACATATATATTGGGATAATGAAAGAACGCATGGTGATTATGAAAGAAGAACTTATGAAACACATGATAGGAAACCCTTCAAAAAACCAGATATGGTTTGCAGACAAAATGAAGGCTCTAACAGAACAGCACAGAATGGTGATATAAATTCAACAAGTCTAAATCAAACTGCCTCTTCATCACATTTTTTAAGGATGAATCCACCAACTGCAAAAGACAAACAAACAAAATAGAAGAAAGAAACAAAACAGAAGAAGATACCTCAAATGGAATAAAACAAAGGAAAAAGACCAGAGGAAAACGTGGAGGTAAAAAAACAACAAAAAAGAAATTAGGAATAAATGATGAAGAAGAGAGGACATTGGACGATAAAGAACTTATACAGATAGCGACTACATCAGAAACTCCAAACAACGATAAAAATACTGGAGATGGTATTTTTAACCTCAGTACCTATGAAATTAACAAAGAGGAAAGAGAGATTCTGAAATATGGTCTCTCATTTTGCTCCAGCAAGAAGTATGGACAAATTTCAAGCATTCATGAACACCAAAAGCTTTATACGGAAATTAACCCTAAAGAGGTACTTTCTAAAAACTCCATCAGACCCGACACCAATAAGGAGCTACACGTCAGCAACTGCTGAGGACCCTTATATACATACAGGGTTAAAACCAAAATCGAGGTTCTACCCTGTTTATGCGAAAGGAAATGCCATTGAGGCATTTGAACTAATGGTCACCAAAGATATTAGAGATATCAAGCGAAAAAACCTAAAAAGAATAAAACCCAATTTATCAAAACAACATACAGAAACAATCAGGAGACTAGAGAACAACAACCAATTGACGATAAAACCAGCTGATAAAGGTGGAGGTATAGTCATCTTAGATAGAGAGAAGTACATGGCAGAGAACCAACGCCTACTCAATGATCAGATGACATACCTAAAACTCAGGAATGACCCTGTGAATAGGTTCCAGGAAGAACTAAAAGAACTTCTAGAAAAAGCAAAATCGTCAGGTATATTGGATGAAAAAGAATACAGCTATTTGGACACCAAATATCCGATAACACCCATAATATACCACCTTCCCAAGATACACAAAAATCTCAAAGAACCACCCGGCCGTCCAATTATCTCCGGAATTGGATCACTCACCAGCAACTTGTCTGAATACGTGGATCAACATCTCCAGAAATATGTAAGAGCCCTCCCATCTTACCTGAGAGACTCCACCCAAGTTCTAAATATCTTGGAAGAAATTCCGTGGGAAGAAGGATATATTATGGCAACTTGTGACGTCGCTGCTTTATACACCAGCATACCACACACAGAGGGACTTGAAGCAGTGAATTGGTTTTTGAAGAAAGATCCAGAGATGCTAGAAGATCAGGCTAAGTTCATAGTGGATAGCATTCAATACATCTTACAGCATAACTATTTTTGTAATGAGGGGGTCTACTACCAACAAATATGCGGCACAGCTATGGGGACCAGGTTCGCGCCCAGCTATGCCAACCTGTATATGGGCAAATGGGAGAGTATTTTCTGGGACTCCTGCCCAGCGAGCGCGGACCTGGTCCTCTACCGCAGATACATAGATGATATTTTAATCATCTGGAAAGGCTCAATACAAGATCTACTATATACGATCGAGATCATGAACCAGAACAGCCTGAACCTCAAATTTACCCACACTTGGAGTGTAAAGGAAATTGTCTTTCTAGATCTACAAATAGAAGTGAAAAACAACAAATGGGAAACTTGCACACACTTTAAAACAGTTGATAGCAACAACTACGTACACTACGAAAGTTGCCATCATGAAAAGTGGAAAAAGAACATTCCCAAAAGCCAACTCCTGAGAGTTCGAAAAAACTGTTCCAACATTGGAAAATGGGAAGAACAAGCCATACGTCTGAAAGAAAAATTCATCGAAAGAGGTTATAAAGAGGAAGAATTGGACCTTAAGATAGAGGAAGTAAGAAAGGTGGAAAGAAAAGAACTAATAAAATACAAAGAGAGGAGAAAACAAGGAACAGAAGAAAACCTCAATGTACCAATGATTACTGAATATTGCAGTAATAGGCATATTATGGAAACAATCTTCAAGAAACACTGGCACCTGTTGAAAAATGATGACATTATTGGAGAAAAACTACCAGACCAACCAAGTTTTGTGTACAAGAAAACAGAGAATCTCAAAAACAGACTAGCTCCAAGCCTGCTAAGAAAGAAAAAATCCAGCATGCAAAGTTTACAAGGAGACCCAATTAAAGGGTTCTTCCCGTGCATAAGCTGCAAAGCTTGCAAAAGAGGCACCAAAACAAAGACATTTAAATCAACGCAGACTGGAGAAGAATTTAAGATCAAGGACCTTATCAGATGTCAAGATACAGGTATCATCTACCTCATAGAGTGTTCCTGTGGCCTTCAATATATTGGCCAAACCTCAAGAAGCCTCAGAGATAGGTTAAGAGAGCATATCCGGCTAATAGAGAAACAGGATAAAGACACGATCCTTTACAAACATTTTGCCACCAAACATAATGGCAAAATACAAGAGATGAAATTTATGGGCATACAGAAAGTAATAAGAAATTGGAGAGGGGGTGATTTTGAAAAGACCCTCCTCAAAGCTGAATCCAAATGGATCTTTCTAATGGACTGCCTTCATCCGAAAGGTCTGAATAACAGAGAGGACCTCACTTATCTATTTAACTAACGCCAAATTATACAACTGGATATAACTAACATCAGACTAAGATTCTATGTTCCCCTCTCACATATAACACCATACTAAAATCGCCTTTCTTACCAAACTACCTTGATAACCTCACCCCCAAATGAGAATCCGCAAGGTTAAATCGACCATCCCTTATCTTATGAATGTGAACTTTATACTTACCTCTATTAAAACAAATATTTACCAAACAAGACACATCTTATAGGTTCATGACTCGACTGTTAGTGATCAACTTACGACTTTTCCAAACAAATCCCTCCACTAGTCCAGAACATTAATCCTATTTTTGAACATCGCTACCATCTAGAAATTAAGATTCTTTACGTATAGATAAAGAAGGCATCCGCTTAGCCCTTTCTAGTAACACTCGAAATTCAATCTCAGAAACTAGGGCAACATACCTCCAACAAGCAAGGAGCCATTATGCTCCTATTGGCTTTATCATCCTCAGCCATAGATCAGAACTGCTGTTCTCTAAGGAGTAACAACCATCTGAGACATGTACTATTCTCCTATCCTGATTGTGATTAGTGTATACATGTTAGATAAATTCTCACCATTGTCGATGCTCTTTTAAACTCATCTCCATACGAAAACTGTATGGTGATTGAAATAAAGATGTTCCACTACATGTAAAAGAATTACGATGTTAATAATCTAGGAGATTAACTTCTGTATGCGTATTAGTCTACTAAGCATACATTCGCTACCTTTAGACACATAAACGATTTTGTGTCACAATAGGTTAGATAAGGGTCCCCTGTCCACAATGTTCAACTGATAAACTTATTTGTCCCTATTTTTCAACTAATCGAGACACTAGATACTCTAAGCTATCAAGGGGACTACGGCAAAACCCAGGCTAGATGCCAGGAGTCTTCTACTATTTATGATTTATTCAATAATATTTATATATCTATATTTATATTCTTATTATAAATCTAATATTGTTTAACATATTTTTAATATATTTTTATTCCCCTTTTTTTAATTCAACCTCTGGGTCTTTGTATGGAGATAACGATGGTCTCGCTAATATATATTTTATATTTTATATTATATATTCTACATTAGCAAGACAGAGAGTATGCGATTTAAATCGTGTTCAAACCAACAGATTAAGAATATAACAAGGTTTTAGCCCCTTTCCCACGTCAACTCAATAAATGACAACCGGAAGTGACACCTGGTAATACTAACCGGAAGTGACATCATGTAATCGATGTCAGGTAAACAAATTGTAAATGTAATAATAAGGATATATATATATCACCCACTAGCAGAATATTAAAATATCAAGTGCCAAACACATAAGAGTATCCCTAACGAGGAAATAAGAGCCATTGTAAGTAACGAAAAACCGGAAGTATAATGAGCTACTTCCGGTTACCAAATTAGTAGGCCTATATAAAGATGCTTGGCTTACCAATGAATTAGTCTTGATAAAGGTCTTGTGAGGACCGAAACGCGTAGACGACACATTGGTAAGCATCTTTCTGATTATTCTCCTTTTGGAAAACTTTGCCACTCTATGTTTTATTTTTGATTTTAGGGATCAACGGTATTCTCATAGACACAGCTGGACTCTCCAAAGGATTTCCTGGATAACCCTCTTCCAGCTACCACTACTTTTTTCACATGGAAAAAGACCTATAATGGAACATTTATAATTGGCTAATAGACTGTTGTGTCTGTTTATTATTATTTTTTCACTGACACACTGACGTTTGAATTAATCTTGTACTTCTCATTTTTTCCTCATCATTTTTTCCTCACCCTTTTTTCTTTTTTGGCCCAACAGAAGCTTCTTTGGATTATTTAGTGCTACTGCACAGTTTTTTATTTTTATGGTCACAGATTTTGAACTGACTCTGCTCACTTACACCTTTTCGCCAACACCTATCCACTGCAGTGCTCCTTGTTATCCTTTGTTGAATACCACTTTTTTCCTTTGTTGATTATTGTACACGATCTGTGTAACTAGTGCTAGCATTTTTTATCACTTATTTGCATTTCTCTCACTTGGTCCACTAATACACTGATGTATAGATTTGTGTAATTACTGCTAAGATTTTTTACTGTTATTATTGCTTATTTTGCTTGTTTTGCTTGTACCCACCTTTTACTGTTTGGATTTTTTGCTATACACTTAGCACCATTCTGGTTACACAGACTCCCTTGTAATCAGGGGTCAGCATTAGAGATTCCAATTCGAGTGCGGCGATTGTCAAGCACTCCAATTTTAGGATCTTCACTGCGGCCAATCCTTGGATATGGATCCATAACCCCACTGACATCTATTGTGCTACATCTCTAGCACTTTACTTATCAGCCCTCCAGGCTCTTAAACGGTGTCACCAACGTTTATTGCTGCCATCATTTAACGGTTTGATTTAGAAAGTGGTATTCGACCGTGCTCACCCACGGATAGACATACCCCGACACACCGAATTTCTAGGGAAGGGTCTCATTGTACGATTGTGTCATAGTATACTTTTTAGCTTACTCATTTAGTTATCTTAATATTGTTGCCAGCGGGGTTAATGTAACAGTTTCCCCCACCAACTGACAAATTATTTTTGTGTTTATTTTAATATTTTAGTTTTTTAGTTTTTTGTGTTTATTTTAATTTTAGACTCCTGTTTATATTAATTTTATCAGTACCATTTTGTATACAATAAATCTATTCAGCCTTCCTCGACGTGTTTGTGTACTTACCCTTAGGCCGTTTGGCGATGTGATCACTACCATTGTTTTTAGAATCTGTCCTTTTAGGGGATTGGTTAGACCCCTTTTTTGTGTTTCACAGCTTAGGGTATTTCTCAGCGCTGCAATATCACACCATTCTTCTTTTTCGACCCACTTAGGGGTGTACTCACTTTTGTTGCCAACGGTTTAGACATTAATGGCTGTGTTGAGTTATTTTGAGGGGACAGCAAATTTACACTTATACAGCTGTACACTCACTACTTTACATTGTAGCAAAGTGTCATTTCTTCTATAAGGTACGACGAGTCCACGGATTCATCCTTTACTTGTGGGATATTATCCTCCTGCTAACAGGAAGTGGCAAAGAGCACCACAGCAGAGCTGTCTATATAGCTCCTCCCTTACCTCCACCCCCCAGTCATTCTCTTTGCCTTCTCTAAGTACTAGGAAGGGTAAAGTGAAAGAGGTGATATTAGTTTTTTATTTCTTCAAGCAAGAGTTTTTTATTTTAAATGGTACCGGTGTGTACTATTTACTCTCAGGCAGCAGAATGAAGACTTTCTGCCTGGAGGCTGATGATCTTAGCATTTGTCGCTAAGATCCAGAGCAGTTCCCAAAGAATGGCTGAGGAGTACAAGAAACTTCAGTGTGAGGAACCCTTTCATGCTATAAGCAGTGAGGTATGTTCAGTAATTTTTTTCTGGAGAGACTGTGGTACTTCAGAATTGGCTGACGGTATCCCCATGAGGGAGAGGGTAAGCAGTAATCCTAAAAGATATAGAGGGGTATTACTAAGCTTGCATAAGGGGCTAATTAAAAAATGGTTGACACTGAGTTTGAATGTTTGTGGGCAAACGTTTTGTGAACTGGGAGTGCTGATAACGTTTTTGGGACCTGAGAGATTATTTCAATAACGTTTTTTTTTTTTGGGTGACTTTATTGAGGGTACACTTGGCTTCTGGTTTGGGTTTCAGAACCCACATGGCTAGTTTGGAACCGCTCTGGTGCGGTTCCTTTAGGCTGTAAAAACATCGAGTGAGATGGGCGGGGCCTATTTTCGCGCCTCAGTTGTTATTGCAGAGCAAGCAGCAAGCTCCAACTCCGGTGGGCCCTTGTGGAAGTGTTGGGCCAAATCGAAGCTTTTACTCAATTTTTCCAACCCCTGAGGGCAGGTAGGCACCACAGCAAGGCTGTGGCGAGGTGCTGGGGGTGTTTTTGTCCGGATTTAGGCCTTATTAACGATCCGGTTATGCACAGTAAAGGGTTAACTGTTCCTTTCTTTGTGGGGCAATCTCAGCTGCATTATTTGTATATCATATCAAAAAATTGAAAGGATTGGTGTATTTTAAAGCAGTTTTGCAGAACATGTATGCTTTTTTTCTCTTAAAGGCGCAGTACCGTTTATTCAGATTATTTTTTTCACTAAATAAAGTGTTTTCAAGCTTGTTTGTGGTCATTACTAGCCTGTTCAACATGTCTGACATTGAGGAAAGCCAATGTTCAATGTGTTTAGACGCCATTGTGGAACCCCCACTTAAAATGTGTCCCTCATGCACTGAAAGGGCAATAAATTGCAAAGAACATATTTTAGCTAATAAAAGTATGTCGCAGGATGATTCTCAGTCAGAAGGGAATCAGGTTATGCCATCTTATTCTCCCCAAGTGTCACAACCGTTAACGCCCGCACAAGCGACGCCAAGTACTTCTAGTGCGTCTAATTCTTTCACCCTGCAAGATATGGCCGCAGTTATGAATACTACCCTCACAGAGGTTTTTTCTAAGCTGCCTGGGTTGCAGGGGAAGCGCAGTAGGTCTGGTGTGAGAGTAAATGCTGAGCCCTCTGACGCTTTATTATCCATATCCGATGTACCCTCACAATGTTCTGAGTTGGGGGTGAGGGATTTGCTGTCTGAGGGATAGATTTCTGAGTCAGGAAAGATGTTCCCTCAGACAGACTCGGATATGACGGCTTTTAAATTTAAACTAGAACACCTCCGCTTATTGCTCAGGGAGGTTTTAGCGACTCTGGATGATTGTGACCCTATTTTAGTTCCAGAGAAATTGTGTAAAATGGACAGATATCTAGAGGTTCCTGCCTACACTGTTTTTCCGGTCCCTAAGAGGATTTCGGACATTGTTACTAAGGAGTGGGATAGACCAGGTATTCCGTTCTCTCCCCCTCCTACTTTTAAGAAAATGTTTCCCATATCAGACACCATGCGGGACTCGTGGCAGACGGTCCCTAAGGTGGAGGGAGCTATTTCTACCCTGGCTAAGCGTACAACTATACCTATTGAGGACAGTTGTGCTTTCAAAGATCCTATGGATAAAAAATTAGAGGGTCTCCGTTTTCTTCTGCAACCTATAGCGTGCATTGTTCCTGTAACTACTGCAGCTGCTTTTTGGCTCGAGGCTCTGGAGGAGGCTCTTCAGGTTGAGACCCCATTGGATGATATTCTGGATAGAATTAGGGCTCTCAAGCTAGCTAATTCTTTCATTAGATGCCGCTTTTCAACTGGCTAAATTAGCGGCAAACAATTCAGGTTTTGCCATTTTATCGCGTAGAGCGTTATGGCTTAAGTCCTGGTCTGCTGATGTGTCATCAAAATCTAAGCTTTTAGCCATCCCTTTCAAAGGTAAGACCCTATTCGGGCCTGAACTGAAAGAGATAATGTCAGACATCACTGGAGGAAAAGGCCATGCCCTTCCTCAGGATAAGACAAATAAGATGAGGACCAAACAAAATCATTTTCGTTCCTTTCGAAACTTCAAAGGTGGTCCCTCTACCTCTTCCCCTGCTGCAAAACAAGAGGGGAATTTTGCTCCATCCAAGTCGGTCTGGAGACCTAACCAGACTTGGAACAAAGGTAAACAGGCCAAGAAGCCTGTTGCTGCCACCAAGAGAGCATGAAGGGGTAGCCCCCGATCCGGGACCGGATCTAGTAGGGGGCAGACTTTCTCTCTTTGCTCAGGCTTGGGCAAGATACGTTCAGTACTCCTGGGCGTTAGAAATCGTAACCCAGGGGTATCTTCTATATTTCAAAGATTCTCCTCCAAGGGGGAGATTCCATCTTTCTCAATTGTCTGTAAACCAGACAAAAAGAGAGGCATTCTTACGCTGTGTAGAAGACCTATATACCATGGGAGTGATCTGCCCAGTTCCGAAAACAGAACAGGGGCAGGGGTTTTACTCCAATCTGTTTGTGGTTCCCAAGAAAAGAGGGAACCTTCAGACCAATTTTAGATCTCAAGATCCTAAACAAATTCCTCAGAGTCCCATCCTTCAAGATGGAGACCATTCTGACTATTTTACCAATGATCCAGGAGGGTCAATATATGACCACCGTGGACTTAAAGGATGCGTATCTACACATCCCTATCCACAAAGATCATCACCAGTTCCTCAGGTTCGCCTTCCTGGACAAGCATTTCCAGTTTGTGGCTCTTCCCTTCGGGTTGGCCACAGCTCCCAGAATTTTCACAAAAGTGCTAGGGTCCCTTTTGGCGGTTCTAAGGCCGCGGGGCATAGCAGTGGCGCCTTATCTGGATGATATCTTAATTCAGGCGTCAACTAGCCAAATCTCACACGGACATCGTGTTGGCTTTTCTAAGATCTCACGGGTGGAAGGTGAACGTAAAAAAGAGTTCACTTATCCTTCTCTCAAGAGTTCCATTCCTGGACATGAAAAATTTTCTGACGGAGGTCAGGAAATCAAAGATTTTAACCACCTGCCGAGCTCTTCATTCCATTCCTCGGCCGTCAGTGGCTCAGTGTATGGAGGTAATCGGACTAATGGTAGCGGCAATGGACATAGTTCCGTTTGCTCGCTTGCATCTCAGACCACTGCAACTATGCATGCTCAAACAGTGGTATGGGGATTATGCGGATTTATCTCCTCAGATAAATCTGGATCAAGAGACCAGAGACTCTCTTCTTTGGTGGTTGTCACAGGATCATCTGTCCCAGGTAATGTGTTTCCGCAGGCCAGCATGGGTCATAGTGACGACGGACGCCAGCCTATTGGGCTGGGGTGCAGTCTGGAATTCCCTGAAAGCTCAGGGTGTGTGGACTCAGGAGGAGGCTCTCCTCCCGATCAATATTCTAGAACTGAGAGCGATATTCAATGCGCTTCAGGCGTGGCCTCAGCTGGCTTCGGCCAGATTCATAAGATTCCAGTCGGACAATATCACGACTGTAGCATATATCAATCATCAGGGGGGAACAGAGTTCTCTAGCGATGATAGAGGTTACCAAAATAATTAGATGGGCAGAGACTCACTCTTGCCATCTATCAGCAATCTATATCCCAGGAGTGGAGAACTGGGAGGCGGATTTTCTAAGTCGTCAGACTTTTCATCCGGGGGAGTGGGAACTCCATCCGGAGGTGTTTGCACAATTGATTCATCAATGGGGCACACCGGAATTGGATCTGATGGCGTCTCATCAGAACGCCAAACTTCCTTGTTAGGGGTCCAGATCAAGAGATCCTCAAGCAGTACTGATAGATGCTCTAGCAGTACCCTGGTCGTTCAACCTGGCTTATGTGTTTCCACCATTTCCTCTCCTTCCATGTTTAATTGCCAGAATCAAACAGGAGAGAGCTTCAGTGATTTTGATAGCACCTGCGTGGCCACGCAGGACTTGGTACGCAGACCTGGTGTAGATGTCATCTCTTGCACCATGGACTCTGCCACTGAGACAGGACCTTCTGATTCAAGGTCCGTTCCAGCATCCAAATCTAGTTTCTCTGCGGCTGACTGCCTGGAGATTGAACGGTTGTTTTTATCCAAGCTGGGAATCTGAGTCGGTCATAGATACCTTGATTCAGGCTCGAAAGCCTGTCACTAGGAAAATCTATCATAAGATATAGCGTAAATATCTTTATTGGTGCAAATCCAAAGGCTACTCATGGAGTAAGATCAAGATTCCTAGGATTTTGTCTTTTCTCCAAGAAGGATTGGAGAAGGGGCTGTCAGCTAGTTCCTTAAAGGGACAGATATCTGCTTTATCAATTTTACTGCACAAGCGTCTGGCAGATGTTCCAGACGTTCAGTCGTTCTCTCAGGCTTTAGTTAGAATCAAGCGTGTGTTTAAACCTGTTGCTCCGCCATGGAGTTTGAATTTAGTTCTTAAAGTTCTTCAAGGGGTTCCGTTTGAACCTATGCATTCCATAGATATTAAGCTTCTATCTTGGAAAGTTCTGTTTTTAGTTGCTATCTCTTCGGCTCGAAGAGTTTCTGAACTATCTGCATTGCCATGCGACTCGCCTTATCTTGTTTTCCATGCTGATAAGGTGGTTTTGCGTACCAAACCTGGATTCCTTCCTAAAGTTGTTACTAATAAGAATATTAATCAGGAGATTCTTGTTCCTTCTCTGTGTCCTAATCCTTCATCTAAGAAGGAGCGTCTGTTGCACAACTTGGACGTGGTTCGTGCTTTGAAGTTTTACTTGCAAGCGACCAAAGATTTCCGTCAAACATCTTCTCTGTTTGTTGTCTATTCTGGAAAACGTAGAAGTCAAAAAGCTACGGCTACCTCTCTTGCCTTTTGGCTGAAAAGAATCATCCGTTTGGCATACGAGACTGCTGGACAGCAGCCTCCTGAAAGAATTACAGCTCACTCTACTAGAGCGGTGGCTTCCACATGGGCTTTTAAAAATGATGCTTCTGTTGAACAGATTTGTAAGGCTGCGACTTGGTCTTCGTTTCATACCTTTTCCAAATTTTACAAATTTGATACTTTTGCTTCTTCGGAGGCTATTTTTGGGAGAAAAGTTCTTCAAGCAGTGGTACCTTCTGTTTAGCCATCTGTCTTGTCCCTCCCGTTCATCCGTGTCCTGTAGCTTTGGTATTGTATCCCACAAGTAAAGGATGAATCCGTGGACTCGTCGTACCTTATAGAAGAAAAGTAAATTCATGCTTACCTGATAAATTAATTTCTTCTATGGTACGACGAGTCCACGGCCCGCCCTGTCATTTTAAGACTGATTATATTTTTTGATTTTAAACTTCAGTCACCTCTGCACCTTTTTAGTTTCTCCTTTTTCTTCCTGTACCTTCGGTCGAATGACTGGGGGGTGGAGCTAAGGGAGGAGCTATATAGGCAGCTCTGCTGTGGTGCACTTTGCCACTTCCTGTTAGCAGGAGGATAATATCCCACAAGTAAAGGATGAATCCGTGGACTCGTCGTACCATAGAAGAAATTAATTTATCAGGTAAGCATAAATTTACTTTTCTTCAGTGTCACATGAAAAGATAAAATAATGTATTTACAAAAATGTGAGGGGTGTACTTTTGTGAGATACTGTGTGTGTGTGTGTGCGTGTGTGTGTGTATGTATGTATGTATATGTGTGTGTGTATGTGTGTATGAAAGAGAGATATAGGAGGATAACTATTTCCTCCTGTAAAGAAAGGGAATTCAGCACTCTCTTATTATATCAAAACAATCTTATTTTCTTTATAATCAAATATGATTCAAAGAATATCTGTGTGACACACACAATAAAAGAAACAAAACAAATTAGACCCATACTGCACATACCTGAGTACAATGTAACCATTTAGCTAAAACTAGCTGTTATCCTAGGTGACAGACTAAACAAACATTCATAAGTGATAAACAAAAAAGCGTACAAATATACTGCTTTAGCACATAAATTGATACAGAGCTAAAATGCTGTACATTGCACAGGCTGTAGATATCAATAAGATTCAAAGTCAAGGATAATCCTCCCGGTATGTGACCGCAGCATTCGCAGCACTCTAGGTCAGTCTGGACTGGAAAGTTAATCCTTGATGTAAAGGTGCAATGTTAGTGCCAATAGGCAATTTGTTTATGTGATCTTGTGTGGAGCGGCTTACATTCCCCTCCTGGGACTCCCTTTCATGAGAGCTCGTGTGCAAATGAGTGGCATAGTTGCATCTTATAAGCCCTCCTGCTCCTCTGACGTCACTGTGTTTACTCCAACGATACAGGTATGATGATTATAAGCCTTTCAAGAATATCGCTGATACATGGGACATCTAGCTTCTGGGAGAGAGCGTCCGTCTCCTTACCCCCAAAATGCTTTCCTCAGATCTTTTCAACACAATATCCAGCAAACAAAGTGACCGGAGCCAAACAGGATCAACTTGAAAAAAGGTGCTCTGTACCTTACACTTACGGATATAAAAGTCAGTATAGGTATAAGAATAAAATGTCCAGACTAGAGTCTCTTGGTAAAGTATAAAGAAAAGGCCTTTGCCAACAACATATGTGTTTCACCCCAAAGGCAATCTCATGCTGGGGCTTCGTCAGAGCTGTAATTTCCTTAACTCAAACAGCCTTTTTAAACTTGATGTGGCCCAACCTACTTTCTGCAAGCTACCTGTTAGCTCTTAAAGGGACATTTTTCCTTTGCTCAATAACTTAGCTTAACATTAGACATACTCCCTACATAAAAAAATGCATACATCTATTCACAAAGAGAATTGTCTCTTTCATAACAAAGTGTTTACACCTCCTCAGACACCAAAAGCAATTTCATTAGATAGTATCTCCTATTTTACATTGATCAAGTCTTCTTATATGTATCAAAGGCTCAGACATACTTTGAAGTCACTGTCAACTATTCATATTTTATTAGAGAAAACATGCATAATCCAATTTATTATTGAGGCCTAGAGGAAATCTTGTTTTTAACACAGAGATACACTTGGTCTCTTTTTGAAGAAGTAGTTTGTCCACATCCCCACCCCTATTGTTAGAATCCCCCTTATCGATATCCATACATCTAAGAGAGCTTGGTTCACCTACATGATATTTCTTAAAGTGTCTAGCAACATTTGTATCTCTCTCATAATATGTCATCTCTGTGTTCCTGGATCCTATCTTTGACGATGCGTTTAGTTTTTCCTACGTAAAACCGGGGGCAACCACAGTGCAATAAATATACTACCCCCACTGAATCACAGTTGAAGAAAAAAATATCAAATTCTTTATTGCAATTGCCCAAGAATCTATGACCCATTTCCATATAGGGACAATAAACACATTTCCCGCATGGGAAGCTTCCTTTTATGCTCCTATTCATCCTGCTGCAGAGTGGCTTTTCTCAAACTTATCTCTTAGCAATTTATTTTTCAAGTTGGGAGCTCTTTTTGCTAAAAGCAGTGGATAATCTCCCACCACCTCTTTCACCTTATGATCCAGATGCAGAATATGAGATTTTTTTTCAAGTGTATATCTGAGGTTTTTCTATTGGTTTTTATATGTTGCAATTAATCTTATTTGTCTGGTGTTATCTTTTTGTTTACTTTGATAGAGAAGATCATCCCTATTTCTTTTTATGTAAGGAGTATGACTAATGTAAAGCTAAGTAATTGAGCAAAGGGAAAATGTCCTTTTAAGAGCTAACAGGTAGCTTGCAGAAACTAGGTTGGGCCACATCAGGTTTAAAAAGGCTGTTTTGAGTTAAGGAGATTATAGCCCTGACGAAGCCCCAGCATGAGATTGCCTGTGGGGTGAAACACATATGTTGTCGGCAAAGGCCTTTTCTTTATGCTTTACCAAGAGACTCTAGTCTGGACATTTTATTCTTATTCCTATACTGACTTTTACATCCATAAGTGTGAGGTACAGAGCACCTTTTTTCAAGTTGATCCTATTTGGCAACGGGAGCAGAGGCTCTAATATAGCCGGTCACTTTGTTTGCTGGATATTGTGTTGAAAAGATCTGGGGAAAGCATTCTGGGGGTAAGGAGACGGCCGCTCTCTCCCAGAAGCTAGATGTCCCATGTATCAGCGATATTTTTGAAAGGCTTATAATCATCATATCTGTATCGTTTGAGTAAACACAGTGACGTCAGAGGAGCAGGAGGGGTTACAAGACGCAACTATGCCACTCGTTTGTACACAAGCTCTCATGAAAGGGAGTCCCAGGAGGGGAAGGTAAGCCTCTCCACACAGGATCACATAAGCGAATTGCATATTGGCACTAACATTGCACCTATACATCAAGGATTAACTTTCCAGTCCGGACTGACCTAGAGTGCTGCGAATGCTGCGGTCACATACCGGGAGGATTATCCTGGACTTTGAATCCTATTGATATCTACAACCTGTGCAATGTGCAGCATTTTAGCTCTGTATCAATTTATGTGCTAAAGCAGTATATTTGTACGCTTTTTTGTTTATCACTTATGAATGTCTGTTTAGTCTGTCACCTAGGATAGCAGCTAGTTTTAGCTGAGTGGTTACATTGTACTCGGGTATGTGCAGTATAGGTCTAATTTGTTTTGTTTCTTTTATTATGTGTTTTACACAGATTTTCTTTGAATCATATTTGATTATAAATAAGATTGTTTTGATATATTAAGAGTGCTGAATTCCCTTTATTTACAGGAGGAAATGGTTATCCTCCTATATCGCTCTTTCATAAGTAATTTGCTATTTTATATAAAGGGTCTGTACCATTACCTTTAAAAAGGCACAATACAAGCATCAGGTTTACTATGCCTGGTTTGGGATAAAGTTTTTTTTTCTTCTCTCGTATATATGTGTGTGTGTGTGTGTGTGTGTGTGTGTGTATATATGTATGTATGTGTGTTCATACATACATACATACATACATACATACATACATACATATATGATCAAAAATCATGGCACGCCTGCATTTTTGTCAGATAATGCACCACTTCGCCCAGAAAATTGTGCAATTACAAATGTTTAGGCATTTTCATGTTTATTTCTTTTGTTTGTATTGATATGACACAAGCAAGTGGAGAAAAAAAAAAGCCAAAACTGACACATTCCACACTAAACTCAAAAGATGGACTGAACAAAATTAATAGCACCCTCAATTTAATATTTGGTAGCACACCCCTTGGTTACAGGAAGCAATTGATTTCAGTTATTTTTTTTTCCATCAATGAGTTCCTTACACCTCTCTACTGGAATTTTGGACCACTCTTCTTTCGCCAACTGCTCCAGGTCTCTCAGATTGGAAGGGTTCCTTTTCCCAACTGCTGTTGTTTTTTTTTTTTGTTTTTTTAAATTTTTATTGAGGTTGTGCGAAAACAATACAGCTAATATGGGGCACCATATTAGGGAAACAAGCATAAACGGAACATTTCAAATTAACAATTGGTACATGGATAAAAAGACAAAATTCTTCATGTAAATATTCTAATAGGTAAGACTGAAACCTCATTTTCTATATTATCTCGGTATGAACTAAAATTAACAATTTAAATAATCACTTCTGGACCTGTAGACTTAGAGTAAATTACTATGTGTTATTATGAATATTGGCAAGAGTAGAAATATCAATTTGCTACGTAAATACTGTGGTGAAATATGTAGGTAGGTATAAATAGTGCAAATAGTAACTTCCTTGGAGCAAATAAGGTGTTGAAAGAATATCAAAGTACATAATACAATGCTGCATATAATATGATACCAAACTCTATTTAGTGATAAGTAGAATCTATAATGAAAGATTATGAGATTGACCAGTCCGGCTGGTCTAGATGGGCATACAGGCTCGATGGTTTGGTATTATGCAGAAGTGAAGATTGAAGAAGTGGTTAAAAGTAGTAGTTAAGGCGCGGTATAAGCTAGACAAACCGCTTATTGAGACCCTCCAAAGTGGAGGTTACGTTAATACGGGGGGGGGGAGGAGGTGGTATTTTAGAAAAATTAAGTTAACCATAACAGGGATCCCTTGTGGATTGGCCTCCATGCATTCGCTGGAAACTAGAAGGTAGCTAACTAGAAGCTAGGGTCTTAAACGTGCAATTAGCTGAGTTAACTTTTTACCCTAAAACATTACTAACCTAAGGTAATTATTATTAAAATCTGGTACTCTCCTATAGAGCCGTGCTCTAGTAAGGCCTTCAACTAGTACCATAGGGAAAGGATGACTAGGTATAAGGGTCTACTGATTCAGCAACAATCTTCCTTATATGGACTGGGAGCATAAATGTAGTTATAACAGGACCAGGCTAAGTGTGAGTTTGAAGACTGCACCTTTCAAGACCGTATCCCCCGGGTACGGGCCCTATACCCAAAGGTCGGTGTATTAGTTATGGCGGAAAGTTGTGTATGTCCTTATAAAAGGTCGCTGTGTGATCCTAAACTACAGTCAACATATTGCCTTCTAACTGGTAAGGAAGAAGTTTATAAGTATAATGACCCTATCTCTACCCTCATAGCTACATACATACTCTTTAATACTGACTATCCAAGGTATAGCTCAGGCAAACAGTTGTGAAACTAGGCCATAGAAGTTGCTAAATACCATACAGGCTAAACAACCTTTTCCAAACCCTAAGTGAGAGAACATAAGGCCTGTGAAGGACTGATATTAGGGCTATCTGTAAATATGGAGTAATATATATAACTGTTATCCTATAGGAGCTGCATAATGTTAAAGGAGCTGTATAATGTTAAAGGAGCTATATAATGTTAAAGGGGCTGTATGCTGTTGTAGAAGATGACGTAGCAAGAGCATATTGTAAACCAACCAGATCTCACAAAAGTAACACAAACAGTTTAACTGAATATCAAGATTAGCAGTAAACATTCTGATAGGGGAGTCCTAGGGAGACAATAAAAATACTGTGGGTATTAGAGCCTCTGTCTAACAGAGCATTTGGCAAATAAAAGGCTGACCTTTAGAGGGTAATAAACATCTATTGAACCGAGGCAGCAAACTTTAAGCTGGAAATATAGTTTTGTGGGAAGCAGCTGTCAATTGGATACAGAAAAAAAATAAAGATAAAATGGGATGGCAAGTGCTAATCTCTATAACGTAAGTGGTATAGGCCAATGTAATCTTTAACATAAACTCAAATCAAACAATCATAAGCGTTTTGTAATGACATAACTTTTCAAAAGATCACTCAAGCTTAAGATACCATATCTGGGTGACCTAAAATACAATACATTCCAATTCTATATGCCAGATTCTTAACATACAGTCACACGGGCCAACAAAGACATTAAGGCTTTGAGATTGTATGAAGAGGCAAATGCCAAGGATTTTCTCTAAGGGTAACATCAGTGAGTAAGACTTTTCATGTCAGGCATAAACAGAGGCTAACAGAATTTGATAAATAATATGTCTTTCATGCAAGACTTTATCCTAACACAGCCTAAGATAGAGTAAATGTATATGAACCTTGTTCAACATGCGTGGAAATAATAGTAGTAATATCAATAACAGTGGGAGTTCAAGGTATCTGGCGAGGAAACAGATCAGCTAAACCAACTAAGCAAGTTAGGGTTAAGTAGTATAAAGGTGACAGCATCTAAAGGGTAAGAACCAACGTAGAGGTGAGGGTAAATCTGCAGGAAATCACAAAACACATTGGCTCACTATTGTCTTTGTCTTTGGGGTAGGATAGGGGACAGTAAGGTAATGCAATATTACAGTTAATTTCACCCCACACCAAGCCGCAATCCAGGGCAATCTCTCAGCGTCAAATGTTCCAGCTGAACCAGGCATGTCTTTAAAAAAGTGGAACCGCATGTGCGGTTAGATAACAGATCCAAGTGTGCGGCTAGAAGAGAGGTCCCGTCACTGCTGCAGATGCTCTGGCTTACCCATAAGATTTTTCCAGAGGTGCATGCATTCCACTGCTGGTAATCGCCTGTGAGGTAAAGTGCCAGTGGTAAGCTAGGGCTACATCCAGCCCCGAGTAAGCCAGAAGTATCAGGGGTAAATAAAGGGTAGGAGGCTGCCCCGTAGGCGACAGTCATATGCGGCTCACACTGCCGATTCCCCTCTTTACCACTCTGGGATATGACTGTAAGCGGTACCGCTGCTCTGGGGTCTCGATAGGGCGCATCCGGGTGAGAGCCATGTGGCTCTTTGGTAGTATCTGATTCCTCGTCAACCCTCTGCTCCTCTGTGACCTCCAAGCCGCAGAGCAGTGAGAAGTACTCTGATGTTGTCATCCAAGATGGCGACTGATGCGGCTCAGCTGCAGTTTCTGATCGCCTCTTCTCGCCCTCGGTCAGAACTTCTGAGGTGGCAATATATGTGTTGCAGGGCTTGAAAGCCTCAGCTATGGTGTTCAAAAGCGCCTCATTATGGCGCTCCAAAAGTGCCACTATCTGGTTTAGAATGAGCGCAGCCATGGCTACTCACGTGTAGCGTGTCAGAAGAGAATAGAAACGGGGTCCATGAAAGTATTTAATACTGCTAAGTTACCTTCAATGCAGCAAGAAGATAACCTTCCCTATGAATCTGCAGGGTGGGGTAAAAAATAAAATAAAAAAATAAGCAAAATATGCATTAAATCCTTTAAAATTGCGAGATTTTTTTTGGAGCTCTGAAAATGTGCGTCTTGTCCCTGTGATAGTTGGCTCCGCCCCCCCAACTGCTGTTTTTTGATCTCTCCACAGGTGCTATATGGGATTTAGATCTGGACTCATTGCTGGCCAGTTTAGTACTCTCCAGCGCTTTGTCGTAAACCATTTCTGGGTGCTTTTTGACATGTGCTTTGGGTCATTGTCTTGCTGTAAGACCCATGACCTCAACTTTCTGACACTGGGCCCTACATTGCACCACAGAATTCTTTGGTAGTCTTCAGATTTCATAATGCCATGCACAGTCAAGACATCCAGTGCCTGAAACAGCAAAGCAACCCCAAAACATCAGTGAACCTCCACCATGTTTGACTGTAGGGACTGTATTCTTTTCTTTAAAAGCCTAATTTCTTTTTCTGAAAACATTAGAATAATGGGCTTTATCAAAAAGTTGTAATTTGGTCTTGTCTGTCCACAGCACAAAGGATTTTGACTTCCTCAGGTAAGTTTTGGCAAACTTCAATCTGGCTTTTTTATGTTTCTGTATCTGCAGTGGGGTCCTCCTGGGTCTCCTACCATAGCGTCCCTTTTCATTCAGATAGCGACGTATAGTGCGAGCTGGCACATTTGTACCCTGTGTCTGAAGGTCAGCTTGATATTGTCTGGAAGTTGATCAAGGTTCTTTATCCACCATTCGAACAATCCTTCGCTGCAATCTTTGATTGATTTTTCTCTTTCGTGCACATCCAGGGAGATTAGCTACAGTACCATGGGCTGTAAACGTCTTGAAAATGTTGTGCCCAGTGGACACTGAAACATTAAGATCTCGGGAGATGGATTTGCAACCTTGAGATTGTCTATGCTTTTCCACAATTTTTGTTCTCAAATCCTCAGACACTTATGTGCTGCTTTTTCTCTTATCCATGCTCAGTGTGGCACACAGAGACACACAACAGAAAGGTTGAGTAAATTTTTCACCATTTTAACTGGTTGCCAGTGTGATTTCTGTATTGTCAGCACCTGTTAATTGATACAGGTGAGTTGAATTATTAATTACAGAAGCATCACAAACTTGGAATGCATTTATTTCTTACAATTTTGAGAAGGTGCCAATAATTTTGTCCAGTCCATTTTTTTGATTTTTGCGTGGAATGTGCCAGATTTGGCTTTTTCTCTCCACTTTTTTGTGTCATACCAATACAAACAAAAGAAATAAACATAAGAAAGCCTAAACATTTGTAATTGCAACAATTTTCTGGGCTAAGTGGTGCATTATCTGACAAATGCAGGGGTGCAAATATATTTCGCCATGACTACGTGTGTGTGTGTGTGTGTGTGTGTGTATGTATTTGTGTATATGATCTTTAACATTGAGTGGACTAGTAATAACAAGTACTCATAATAAAATTTGCTAAAAAGTTAAACCTTCTAAAAAGATTTTTGTAAACAAGTAGAATTTTTTTTCTTATTGCATTATAATAATTTGATATAAATAATAAATGTAATTTATATTGCATTGTTGTACCCTAAGGTGGATAGTAGAGACTGGGCTATGAATGGCAGCACAATATCTTTAGATGATGAAACTGTTATTGATGTACCAGAGCCATACAATGAGACTGCCAAATATTGTGCATCCCTTGGACACAAAGCCAACCATTCCTTCACGCCTAACTGTATATATGATACGTAAGTATTACTCTTTTCTACAAGACCTTGTTCTTAGAACTCCTGTTTGATGGGCTGAATTATTGTATGAATTATTGTAGTTTCTTACCTTCCTTTTTTAATGCCTGTAAATTTTTATCTTTTATGTTCTCCTGTTTTTTTTTCTTCACATCCCTTTATTTCATTTTGCTCTATACTTCCCATGGTTCCTCCCTTTTTTCTCTCTCTTTTCTCTGTTCTTTTTCCCAAATAAATACATTTAATTTATTTCATCATACATACTCTATGCTATGTAGGTTTTGCACCTTTTAATGTTTGGTCGATATTTTATTATCTTTGTCCGTGTAATGTAGGGAGCCCGTTAATGTATGCCTTGGATTTGTCTACAACATATTATATATTTATTGCTAATTATAGCATGCTTCACGTTACTAAGTAATGTAAATTTTTTGCCACTTCTAATATTGTCAGTATTTTCTGATTGACTTAATAAAAATAACTTAATAAAAACTGGAGAAATGCTTCAAGCATAAAAAACACATTGTTTAACAAAATCAGCGTGAGGCCAGAGTTACAAATCAGGCCTCCCTAACAAGCCAGGTTTTCAGGATTATATTTAGTGACAGCAAGTAAAATAACAATGTTTACTAATCTGGTATTACAGGTGGATGTTTTAATAGTTTAACCAAAACATCATAATGTGGCTGAAACTTTTTTAGTGCACCCTATACTTTAAATAGATGTTGTAGGAAGCACTATTAGCGCACTCATTGGGTTAGTATTACAAGTGTTGAGTTAAGTGATGCGCAGAAGCACATTAAATATTACCACTGTAAAATTAAGACCTGAAGTAATCCATTATTAATAGTATAACACAGAACTGCATGAAGAACTCCACTACTTGTGCACTATCAGCTTAGCTCATCCTCAGCTTAGCGCTCAAGTGATATATTCAACATATTACTCCCCCCCCATATAGATGTGCGTTATGTGAGCGATTTAGTGCACCATCCCTATCCAGTGTTCTACACAGAAAACGTTGTCGGCTGGGTGGGGCAGTGTAATACTATTTATTATTATATCATTTTCTGCTATCTAAAGCACACATTTATTGCACAAATTATCATTAAAAATCTGCAATTAAACAATGCAAAAATGTAATTGGCTAATTTTAAAGTAATATTGGGTTAAATTTTCTCCGGGTGGCCAATAAAATTAGCTGGTTGATGCGACCATTAAATAGGTCCAGGATAAAACACAGCAACATACAGATGTTAGTTCGCCCTAGACTATCGCTTGAGCAATAAAAGGTAACTCTTGACTTGTAATATATGAGCACATATGGAAGCTCTGTTGATTTTGCTTGAGTGAAATTAAAGCACAATAGCGCTAACATTTTTGTGCTCCACTTGTAATCTAGGTCTAGACTATTGAAATATTAGTCGAGAGCTCTGGGGCATCTAACTTTTCTACATTAAACATTTTTTTTATATATAAATTTACTGGCCATCAATTCCTGTAATAGTTTCTGTAATGTAACTAATTTACAACTACAAATTTAGCCGCTTGCTCTGGGAGATCTGTCATTTATACCAACTCCAATCTGGTTACTTACCCTGCTCTTTATTTTTTATTAAAGAACAAGGGGATATGGGAACGCGCTGTAAAAAACAGCATATGAGAGGTAAAAAACTTTATAAGGAATGTAGATTACACAAGCTTATAATAAAAGTTTATAAATGTATTACAAATATTTGTATTACAATAACCGATGCCGGCATCTGATACAAAGTAAAATAGTACAATTAAAATAGGATAAGGATCAACATATAATGTAAAACATCAGTGTGTAATGATGTAAGTAGCTGAAAAAATATATGTTGCAAAATAACACAATGTTAAAATTGAAACAGAGTCAATGTTACCGTCCTTAACACAATCAGGCCAATGATTAGAGTGTTTGGTCCAGCTGTTTATATGAATGCAGGTATAACTTGGGTGATTCCCTCTGCGTTGTTTATAAAACAGCGAAAAACTTGCAGAATCTTCTGGCTTGTATCCAATGACTGAGAGTTAAATTTCAAAGACACTTTCACAGCCCTATTTGCTGGATGTCCCGTGCTGTGGGCCTGTTCCAGTCAGGAGGTCAAATTGCAGGAGTAATGGTAGGTAACGACAAACTTCGTTTCTTTGAAGTTAAAATGAATCAGACTGCTTTTAACAAATGTGGGTCATGGGTGGGAATTACGCATATAGAGTCAATTCTTATATTAAAGTGGCTCAATGCACCGCACCTACCGCATATGTAAGTCAAGCAGATGTATTGCAAATGGAGTTTGTAACAGCGTCCATATTATTCAGATTCCAGTGCTGGACAGAAGAAAGTAGATCATGGGTATGATGGTATTTCCAAGAGAAAAACAACTCTGTGAATTAGAGTTGGTCTCAACCACCTTACCTACTACTTATTTTCACAAGTTATGAGCAAATTTCTACGCGTTTCAGCCTAGTCAGGCCTTTATCAAGATGCTCATTGTGGTCTTTCATGAATTTAAATACACTGTGGTTCTCTGTGATTGGATCAGAGAGGGTCATGTGGATAGATGAAAGAAAGTCATATGACTTTGTTTTACCATGATTTTTCACAGTTTAATCCGCATTCCTTATATGTTTGAAGATACCTCCACATTTTGTTCGATTTTGATGAATGTTAGAACTAATGAGGATTGGAGTAAAAGCATTTAGATTGTGCAGTAGATCTATATACCAGAGATAATACAAGAAAAAATTGTACATGAAATATTTACATGAAAGATTATGCAAAAATATATATATTTCTCCAACATAGGTGTGTCCGGTCCACGGCGTCATCCTTACTTGTGGGATATTCTCTTCCCCAACAGGAAATGGCAAAGAGCCCAGCAAAGCTGGTCACATGATCCCTCCTAGGCTCCGCCTTCCCCAGTCATTCTCTTTGCCGTTGTACAGGCAACATCTCCACGGAGATGGCTTAGAGTTTTTTAGTGTTTAACTGTAGTTTTTATTATTCAATCAAGAGTTTGTTATTTTAAAATAGTGCTGGTATGTACTATTTACTCTGAAACAGAAAAGAGATGAAGATTTCTGTTTGTAAGAGGAAAATGATTTTAGCAACCGTTACTAAAATCGATGGCTGTTCCACACAGGACTGTTGAGAGGAATTAACTTCAGTTGGGGGAACAGTGAGCAGACTTTTGCTGCTTGAGGTATGACACTTTCTAACAAGACAATGTAATGCTGGAAGCTGTCATTTTCCCTATGGGATCCGGTAAGCCATTTTTATTACAGACAGTAAACAAGGGCTTTTTAAGACTGTAGACATTTTCTGGGCTAAATCGATTTATATATAAACATATTTTATTCTCCATAGCCTTGAGGAATTATTTTAATCTTGGGAATTTTGTAAAATAACCGGCAGGCACTGTATTGGACACCTTACTCTCTAGGGGCTTTCCCTAATCATAGGCAGAGTCTCATTTTCGCGCCTGTATTGCGCACTTGTTTTTGAGAAGTATGACATGCAGATGCATGTGTGAGGAGCTCTGATACATAGAAAAGACTTTCTGAAGGCGTCATTTGGTATCGTATTCCCCTTTGGGCTTGGTTGGGTCTCAGCAAAGCAGATACCAGGGACTGTAAAGGGGTTAAATATAAAAACGGCTCCGGTTCCGTTATTTTAAGGGTTAAAGCTTCCAAATTTGGTGTGCAATACTTTTAAGGCTTTAAGACACTGTGGTGAAATTTTGGTGAATTTTGAACAATTCCTTCATACTTTTTCGCAATTGCAGTAATAAAGTGTGTTCAGTTTAAAATTTAAAGTGACAGTAACGGTTTTATTTTAAAACGTTTTTTGTACTTTGTTATCAAGTTTATGCCTGTTTAACATGTCTGAACTGCCAGATAGACTGTGTTCTGAATGTGGGGAAGCCAAGGTTCTTTCTCATTTAAATAGATGTGATTTATGTGACACAAAATTTAGAGAAAATGATGCCCAAGATGATTCCTCAAGTGAGGGGAGTAAGCATGGTACTGCATCATCCCCTCCTTCGTCTACACCAGTCTTGCCCACACAGGAGGCCCCCAGTACATCTGGTGCGCCAATACTCCTTACTATGCAACAATTAACGGCTGTAATGGATAATTCTATCAAAAACATTTTAGCCAAAATGCCCACTTATCAGCGAAAGCGCGACTGCTCTGTTTTAGAAAATACTGAAGAGCATGAGGACGCTGATGATATTGTTTCTGAAGGGCCCCTACACCAGTCTGAGGGGGCCAGGGAGGTTTTGTCTGAGGGAGAAATTTCAGATTCAGGGAAAATTTCTCAACAAGCTGAACCTGATGTGATTACATTTAAATTTAAGTTGGAACATCTCCGCGCTCTGCTTAAGGAGGTGTTATCCACTCTGGATGATTGTGAGAATTTGGTCATCCCAGAGAAACTATGTAAAATGGACAAGTTCCTAGAGGTCCCGGGGCCCCCCGAAGCTTTTCCTATACCCAAGCGGGTGGCGGACATTGTAAATAAAGAATGGGAAAGGCCCGGTATACCTTTCGTCCCTCCCCCCATATTTAAAAAATTGTTTCCTATGGTCGACCCCAGAAAGGACTTATGGCAGACAGTCCCCAAGGTCGAGGGGGCGGTTTCTACTCTAAACAAACGCACCACTATACCCATAGAAGATAGTTGTGCTTTCAAAGATCCTATGGATAAAAAATTAGAAGGTTTGCTTAAAAAGATGTTTGTTCAGCAAGGTTACCTTCTACAACCAATTTCATGCATTGTCCCTGTCACTACAGCCGCGTGTTTCTGGTTCGATGAGCTAGAAAAGGCGATCACTAGTAATTCTCCTTCTTATGAGGAGATTATGGACAGAATCCGTGCTCTCAAATTGGCTAATTCTTTCACCCTAGACGCCACTTTGCAATTGGCTAGGTTAGCGGCGAAAAATTCTGGGTTTGCTATTGTGGCGCGCAGAGCGCTTTGGTTAAAATCTTGGTCAGCGGATGCGTCTTCCAAGAACAAATTGCTTAACATTCCTTTCAAGGGGAAAACGCTGTTTGGCCCTGACTTGAAAGAGATTATCTCTGATATCACTGGGGGCAAGGGCCACGCCCTTCCTCAGGATAGGTCTTTCAAGGCCAAAAATAAACCTAATTTTCGTCCCTTTCGTAGAAACGGACCAGCCCCAAGTGCTACGTCCTCTAAGCAAGAGGGTAATACTTCTCAAGCCAAGCCAGCCTGGAGACCAATGCAAGGCTGGAACAAGGGAAAGCAGGCCAAGAAACCTGCCACTGCTACCAAGACAGCATGAGATGTTGGCCCCCGATCCGGGACCGGATCTGGTGGGGGGCAGACTCTCTCTCTTCGCTCAGGCTTGGGCAAGAGATGTTCTGGATCCTTGGGCGCTAGAAATAGTCTCCCAAGGTTATCTTCTGGATTTCAAGGGGCTTCCCCCAAGGGGGAGGTTCCACAGGTCTCAATTGTCTTCAGACCACATAAAAAAACAGGCATTCTTACATTGTGTAGAAGACCTGTTAAAAATGGGAGTGATTCATCCTGTTCCATTAGGAGAACAAGGGATGGGGTTCTACTCCAATCTGTTCGTAGTTCCCGAAAAAGAGGGAACGTTCAGACCAATCTTAGATCTCAAGATCCTAAACAAGTTTCTCAAGGTTCCATCGTTCAAAATGGAAACCATTCAAACAATTCTTCCTTCCATCCAGGAAGGTCAATTTATGACCACGGTGGATTTAAAGGATGCGTATCTACATATTCCTATCCACAAGGAACATCATCGGTTCCTAAGGTTCGCATTCCTGGACAAGCATTACCAGTTCGTGGCACTTCCGTTCGGATTAGCCACTGCTCCAAGGATTTTCACAAAGGTACTAGGGTCCCTTCTAGCGGTGCTAAGACCAAGGGGCATTGCAGTAGTACCTTACTTGGACGACATTCTGATTCAAGCGTCGTCCCTTCCTCTAGCAAAGGCTCACACGGACATTGTCCTGGCCTTTCTCAGATCTCACGGATGGAAAGTGAACGTAGAAAAGAGTTCTCTATCTCCGTCAACGAGGGTTCCCTTCCTGGGAACAATAATAGACTCCTTAGAAATGAGGATTTTTCTGACAGAGGCCAGAAAAACAAAACTTCTAAACTCTTGTCAAATACTTCATTCCGTTCCTCTTCCTTCCATAGCGCAGTGCATGGAAGTAATAGGTTTGATGGTAGCGGCAATGGACATAGTTCCTTTTGCGCGCATTCATCTAAGACCATTACAACTGTGCATGCTCAGTCAGTGGAATGGGGACTATACAGACTTGTCTCCGACGATACAAGTAAATCAGAGGACCAGAGATTCACTCCGTTGGTGGCTGTCCCTGGACAACCTGTCACAGGGGATGAGCTTCCGCAGACCAGAGTGGGTCATTGTCACGACCGACGCCAGTCTGATGGGCTGGGGCGCGGTCTGGGGACCCCTGAAAGCTCAGGGTCTTTGGTCTCGGGAAGAATCTCTTCTACCGATAAATATTCTGGAACTGAGAGCGATACTCAATGCTCTCAAGGCTTGGCCTCAGCTAGCAAAGGCCAAGTTCATACGGTTTCAATCAGACAACATGACGACTGTTGCGTACATCAACCATCAGGGGGGAACAAGGAGTTCCCTGGCGATGGAAGAAGTGACCAAAATCATTCAATGGGCGGAGACTCACTCCTGCCACTTGTCTGCAATCCACATCCCAGGAGTGGAAAATTGGGAAGCGGATTTTCTGAGTCGTCAGACATTACATCTGGGGGAGTGGGAACTCCATCCGGAAATCTTTGCCCAAATTACTCAACTGTGGGGCATTCCAGACATGGATCTGATGGCCTCTCGTCAGAACTTCAAGGTTCCTTGCTACGGGTCCAGATCCAGGGATCCCAAGGCGACTCTAGTAGATGCACTAGTAGCACCTTGGACCTTCAAACTAGCTTATGTATTCCCGCCGTTTCCTCTCATCCCCAGGCTGGTAGCCAGGATCAATCAGGAGAGGGCATCGGTGATCTTGATAGCTCCTGCGTGGCCACGCAGGACTTGGTATGCAGACCTGGTGAATATGTCATCGGCTCCACCATGGAAGCTACCTTTGAGACGAGACCTTCTTGTTCAAGGTCCGTTCGAACATCCGAATCTGGTCTCACTCCAACTGACTGCTTGGAGATTGAACGCTTGATCTTATCAAAGCGAGGGTTCTCAGATTCTGTTATTGATACTCTTGTTCAGGCCAGAAAGCCTGTAACTAGAAAAATTTACCACAAAATATGGAAAAAATATATCTGTTGGTGTGAATCTAAAGGATTCCCTTGGGACAAGGTAAAAATTCCTAAGATTCTATCCTTTCTTCAAGAAGGATTGGAGAAAGGATTATCTGCAAGTTCCTTGAAGGGACAGATTTCTGCCTTGTCTGTGTTACTTCACAAAAAGCTGGCAGCTGTGCCAGATGTTCAAGCCTTTGTTCAGGCTCTGGTTAGAATCAAGCCTGTTTACAAACCTTTGACTCCTCCTTGGAGTCTCAATTTAGTTCTTTCAGTTCTTCAGGGGGTTCCGTTTGAACCCTTACATTCCGTTGATATTAAATTATTATCTTGGAAAGTTTTGTTTTTGGTTGCAATTTCTTCTGCTAGAAGAGTTTCAGAATTATCTGCTCTGCAGTGTTCTCCTCCTTATCTGGTGTTCCATGCAGATAAGGTGGTTTTACGTACTAAACCTGGTTTTCTTCCGAAAGTTGTTTCTAACAAAAACATTAACCAGGAGATAGTCGTGCCTTCTTTGTGTCCGAATCCAGTTTCAAAGAAGGAACGTTTGTTGCACAATTTGGATGTTGTTCGCGCTCTAAAATTCTATTTAGATGCTACAAAGGATTTTAGACAAACATCTTCCTTGTTTGTTGTTTATTCTGGTAAAAGGAGAGGTCAAAAAGCAACTTCTACCTCTCTCTCTTTTTGGATTAAAAGCATCATCAGATTGGCTTATGAGACTGCCGGACGGCAGCCTCCTGAAAGAATCACAGCTCATTCCACTAGGGCTGTGGCTTCCACATGGGCCTTCAAGAACGAGGCTTCTGTTGATCAGATATGTAAGGCAGCGACTTGGTCTTCACTGCACACTTTTACCAAATTTTACAAGTTTGATACTTTTGCTTCTTCTGAGGCTGTTTTTGGGAGAAAGGTTTTGCAAGCCGTGGTGCCTTCCATTTAGGTGACCTGATTTGCTCCCTCCCTTCATCCGTGGCCTAAAGCTTTGGTATTGGTTCCCACAAGTAAGGATGACGCCGTGGACCGGACACACCTATGTTGGAGAAAACAGAATTTATGTTTACCTGATAAATTACTTTCTCCAACGGTGTGTCCGGTCCACGGCCCGCCCTGGTTTTTTTAATCAGGTCTGATATTTATTTTCTTTAACTACAGTCACCACGGTATCATATGATTTCTCCTATGCAAATATTCCTCCTTTACGTCGGTCGAATGACTGGGGAAGGCGGAGCCTAGGAGGGATCATGTGACCAGCTGTGCTGGGCTCTTTGCCATTTCCTGTTGGGGAAGAGAATATCCCACAAGTAAGGATGACGCCGTGGACCGGACACACCGTTGGAGAAAGTAATTTATCAGGTAAACATAAATTCTGTTATATAAAAAATCACGAGCAGTACGTATTTGCAACAAAAACTTTTTTAGTGGTGATTAAGTCGTGTGTATAGTTAACTCTAAAAAATATTGAAGTGAAATACTATAGAAATATGATATCAAAAACCCATCTTTATTTGAAAGACATATCTTTTTTTGAGAAACATTTCTTTTTTAAAAGACATATCTTTTTTTGAAAGACATATCGTCTTTATTTTTTATTTCCATCTAAAGGGGAGGAGAGTCCACTGCTTCATTCATCACTTGTGGGAAATAAGAACCTGGCCACCAGGAGGAGGCAAAGACACCCCAGCCAAAAGCTTAAATACCTCCCCCACTCCCCTCATCCCCCAGTCATTCTTTGCCTTTCGTCACAGGAGGTTGGCAGAGAAGTGTCAGAAGATTCGGAGTAGTCTCTTATGGGGGGTAATACTCTTCGCAATGGGACTGGAGTTTTAAGTAGTCCTGTCAGCCGCTCAGTGAGAGCATGGGTCTGGAGATGAAGGGCTATTAACAGTTCCTTAAGCAATCAGTGTTGACAAGTTTTGCTGCCTGCTTTTATTCTCTCAAGTCCATGTCAGAAGAGACGCTACTAACCTGTCACACTTGAAGGGCCGTGTTCCTGTTCCACGGCATTGATTCTGGTAAGCCCAGAAGCAGAACTTTTTTTCACTTTCTGCAATGAGATTTTTTTGTAGTAAAAAAATTTCTGCAGGTCATTTTTCAATAAAATTCAGTTTTAAATTGTGTGTGTGTGTGTGTGTATATATATATATATACCCCCCCCCCCCTGCATATCAATATCACCATGGTCTCTTCATACATACCCCCCCCTGCATATCATGTCACCATGGTCTCTTCATGTATAACCCCCCCCCCCTCATATTAATATCACCATGGTCTCTTCATACATACCCCCCCCCCCTGCATATCATGTCACCATGGTCTCTTCATGTATAACCCCCCCCTCATATTAATATCACCATGGTCTCTTCATACATACCCCCCCCCTGCATATCATATCACCATGGTCTCTTCATGCATAATCCCCCCCCCCCCTGCATATCATATCACCCTGGTTTTTTTATGCATACCCCCTGCAATATATTATATAAACATACTTTCACTTCACATATACCCCACCATATTGATTTTATTATGATTACTGTGTGACCATATCAGAGCCTTCAGATGAATGTGAAAGTGTACAAATGCAATAAATAAAACCATTGTTGTCACATTTTATAAACACTTAAATGCCCCCCTCCCAAAAAAAAAACCCAAAAAAACAAAACATTGAGACCATTGATCCAGTTGTTGTTTACACTTTCTGGAGGGAAAACCCCAGGTAAATTATCCTAAATATTTAAAGGGACCCAAGAAAGCACCTGTTATATGTATTTACGGTCAATGAATGTGCAAACACTAGTTTCCTGACAAACGCCCCTGCTCGATGCTGGCTGTCTCTTGGTTTAACAATCCTGACAACCTCAACTCCTCCAGCTAACACAACACGCGTTAGGAGCTGCTGAAGTCCTCATCACCTGAACGCCCTCTGCTGTTCAGCATATTATTCCCTTCTGCACCTCACAGCATATCAAGGAATCTAGAGCTCCACAGACACCAGCCAGGCACACTTATAAACAAATCCATAGACTCGCTGAACCCACTAATTAAACTAGACTAAAGCAGTAATAGAGTCAGGGAACAGTCTACGTTATCTAAAGCTACAAATGTAACAAGTCATAGCTGCTCAGATATGCCAAGGGCCAACGGAGCAGTTTAGGGAGCTTAGCAAACAGTGTCTTGTAAAATCTGGATTGGATGAGACTCTTAAGCGCTTGTGCTTAATTACCCAATAAGGAAAGATAGTCTTACTATGTAGTTGGATTCAATGAGATCTATTTATTTTTAGAATTATAAATACATACAATAAAATTTAAAACAATAGAAATTGATTCTTAAAACAAATCTAACTGGTTGGCCAACCATACAGTGTGAATAAAATGATATAATATGTTTTCCAATCCCTGTTACTTAGTGTGTTATACAAACATATCTGTATATTTGAATTTTTGAATTTTGGTTTAATTGCAGATATTTTTTATGGATTTGATATAGTGGACTTGTGAAGAAGTATGGTATCCACAAAGAATATTCGCAATATTAATTCTTAATTACCATATTTACCATATTCGTTTGTTTAAAGCTGAACATACATAATTAAAATAGCGTCAATGGTATCAACAATATAATTAAAATAGCGTCAATGGTATCAACAATAGTAACAAATAATAAAAGTGAAACAAAAATAAAGTGATACAGTAAAAATCGTATAAGTTATGAAAGATAAAGTCTTTCTGCCGTGATCGTTAGAGTAATTGTTAATTGCTTTTTGTTAAAAGCGCTGTTGTTAAGTCCTCCGTGGGGATAGTATGTGCGGGCGTGCTGCAACACGTTTTTATCTAATTGCTATATATATTGCGATTATAAGTCACTGTTAAGTAGTTTTGGTTATCTGTCCTTCACATTAACTTCCTTAGTTGGTGTAGGTATAATAAATCTTACCCGTTGTTTCTTTTGGGATACTTTGTTTCTGGTCTAGTTTCTTTTTGTACCCAATTCAATCTTTACTGTGATGAATGTGGATCGGAAGCCGGGATAGCCGCTGCCGGTGTTGTAGTGGTTTCAGTATGTCGAGTTGGTTTGTCTCTGCGATTACACACACTTGAAGAAGTAGATGCTGGGGTATTGTGGTAGTGTGCTTTAACCGTTAATCCTTTTGTCAGATGGCTGGGCTTTTTGCCTGGTTCAGGTTTTCAAAACCTCTTGAATTGTTGCGAATGTGTTCTGTTTAGATCCGTACTCTATTTGTTTCAGAGTATCCGATCTGCAGGTGTCCACAGGTTTCTTTAGGCCCAATTATTAGGTAAGGTATTTCAGTTGTTCTTGGCGGTCCTTTGAAAGGAGGACTAGGTGCTTTGAAGGTTGTTCTTGAACGCTTCAGAATATCTTTCAAGCGTATTTGTTGGTCCGTGGTTTGATGTAGTCTTGGCGGTCCACTTCGAAAATGGACTATGAAAATGTTCAGTGTAGCAAGGAGTAGGCAACGCGTTTCAGCTGATTAATACAGCCTTTATCAAGCATATCCTTGCAGTTGTAAACAGTGGGTTTTTGTATTCTGTGATTTGATTCTATTGGATCCCCTAGGTAGTTGTATCTTTACAATCTGGTGATCCTATTGGTTGTTGTGTCGGTGCTTTTGATTGGTCATTCCTTAGCATGTGACCTATTAATGGTTCAGTTTATCACGGTGATGGGGGAATTTTCACTTATTTGTATCAGATGACCAAGTAAATGCATAAAACGTTATGAAAACTTGTTCCAGTAGTAAACACAAATACGAATGTATTGTTATAATAAAAACATAAATAACTTTTTGTACGTCAGAGAATCTGTCCTTACAGGGTTTGTGAGTCAGTATAAGGTTTTTGGTATATGCCAATTTGAATATTTATTATGTTCTATTTAGTCCTTTAGTGCAAGAATTCATATTTTATTGTTGGTTCAATTCTAGGGTTGGTAAATTAGAGGTTTAGTCATTTGTTTTGATGATGCAATTTAATATAACAGTGGAATGGGAAATTTCAATTTTGCGTGTTCTTGTTTGATCTTTAGTAATCGTTTGTTAAAAAGCAGTTTTTTTATTAATAATCGTTATTTCCATTATTATTGCTTTGGTGCAAGTATATGAAACATGCATTATTGGTTCTGGAATTTTTATTCCTATTTTTGTAATTTATTTATTTTTAGTGTTCGTTCTTTTATAATCTTTTGTTGAAGAGCAGGTTAATCTTTTGGTATTCATCATTTCAATTGTATTGGTTCAAGGATATAAAACATCCATTATTAATAGTTGTGTATCAATCTGTTGGGTTTCTCTTCCGAATTTGGAGTGTTTGTTCTCTTTTAGCCTTTGTTGAAAGAGGGTATCATAAAACGATTTCTTAAAATTTGGTGAAATTTTGAATTGTTTATGAAGTGTTGTTATCAGATGCATTATTATTGGTTCTGGAATTTTTATTCCTATTTTTGTAATTTATTTATTTTTAGTGTTCGTTCTTTTATAATCTTTTGTTGAAGAGCAGGTTAATCTTTTGGTATTCATCATTTCAATTGTGTTGGTTCAAGGATATAGAACATCCATTATTATTAGTTGTGTATCAACCTGTTGGGTTTCTCTTCCGAATTTGGAGTGTTTGTTCTTTTTTAGCCTTTGTTGAAGGAGTGTGTCATAAAACGATTTTTTAAAATTTTTGGTGAAATTTTGAATTGTTTATGAAGTATTGTTATCAGATTGGGTTTTTGGTAAAACATGCATTATTATTGGTTCTGGAATTTTTATTCCTATTTTTGTAATTTATTTATTTTTAGTGTTTGTTCTTTTATAATCTTTTGTTGAAGAGCAGGTTAATCTTTTGGTATTCATCATTTCAATTGTATTGGTTCAAGGATATAGAACATCCATTATTATTAGTTGTGTATCAACCTGTTGGGTTTCTCTTCCGAATTTGGAGTGGTTGTTCTCTTTTAGCCTTTGTTGAAGGATTGTATTATAAAACGATTTTTTTAAATTTTTGGTGAAATTTTGAATTGTTTATGAAGTGTTGTTATCAGATTGGGTTTTTGGTGTTGGCATGCAGGATTTTTTGTGGTTCAAGTATTCAAGAAACAGTTTAGACTGAAGTCTATATTCAGACCTTTTGGTCTTAAGGTTTGCATTTCGAAGATCCATTTTGCTTCTTTTTTAAGTAGGTTGTTTGCCTGGTTACCACCTCTTATATTTTGTTTGATTTTTTGTATAGCTGTGTAGTTGAAATATTTTAGATTGCTGTTATTGCAAGTTCTGAAGTGTTTGGGAACTGGCAGGTCTTTATTTCTTTCTAGTTCCGATTTTTCTATTGATAATATGTGTTCCCTTATTCGTTCTTTTATCATCCTTTCCGTTTCACCTATATATTGTTTGTCACATTTTGTGCATGTTATAAGATATATTATGTTTGTGTCTGTACATCTTATAGTCTCTTTTATTTTATATTCCTTGTTTGTGATGCTGGATTTGAATGATTTAGCTTTTTTTGCATGTCTGCATGCTTTGCAGAAACCGCAGGGATAAAATCCCTGTAATGTTTCACCTTGAACTCCTTTTTGGATTTTCGGTTTGTTATGTTTTATGGTTGGAGCTAGTGAACTTTTTAGGTTTTTGGCCTTTTTGTAAATGAATTTTGGGTTTTGTGGTAATTTCTCTCCTAAGTGTGGATCTTGTTGTAGTATTTTCCAGTGTGATTTGATAATTTTTTCTATTTCACCTCTATCCTCACTGTACTCTGTGATGAAAGGGATGAACCATTCTTTAGATTCTTCTATAGTGTTAGTTTTATCTTTGGGTTTATATTTGAGTATGTCCTTTCTGTTGGTTTTTTGTACTTGAAGTCTTTCCACTTCTATTTCTTCCTCTGTGTATCCTCTTTCTATGAATTTCTCTTTAAGTCTCTTTGATTGGATTTCAAAATCTGTGTCTTTTTTACAGTTTCTTTTGAGTCTAAGGAACTGACCCTTTGGTATATTTTGTTTCCACCGCTTGAGGTGACCACTTGTTTCGTGTATGAAGTTGTTTGCATCGACCTCTTTGAAATAGGTTTTTGTGAGAAGCTCGTTATTTTCTATGCTAATTTCTAGGTCTAGATAATGTATTTTCTCTGTACTGTAGTCTGCAGTGAATTTTAGATTAAGTTGATTGTTGTTCATATGTTCTAAGCAGGTATTTAAATCTTGTGTTGTGCCTTTCCAGACAAAGAAGAGATCATCAATAAATCTTTTATACATGATGAAATTATTTTTGAAGGGGCTCTCTTGTAGGAATTGTGTTTCCCATATTCCCATGAACAGATTTGCGTAACTAGGGGCAAATTTAGTGCCCATAGCAGTGTCTTGTACCTTAGCACCTTGCCCATAGCCTGCAGTACCATCTTGCAACTGAAGCCATTTTTAGGGCTGCCAGTTATGGGGGGATCTGTCGGGGGAAATGGATTCAGGGGGCCCCAGCATCCTCAGACCAGAGGGATCCCCCTCCGGACTTGTGAGCACAGCCAAAAGACAGGACAGGCTCCTAAACTTCCCAACAAATAAAGCAGATGAGGGAACTGAGCACTCTGTGTCCCTCCTACAGTGCCGTAGAGAGGAGGAGAGCAGGGAGTGTTAGAGGATTCGGGGCAGGCAGGCAGGCACGCACGTAGTAAATATAATATTATATGTTAAGAGGCTCAGGCTGGGAATGAAAGGGAGGCACTTCTCAGTGTCACATCTCACATGTACTGCGTGCTTTCAAAACAGACTTCGGAACGGCAATATTACAAAATGACATTCTTGAAAATCAGAATTTGTTATTGCCGTTCCGTAGTCTGTTTTGAAAGCACACAGTACATGTGAGATGTGACACTGAGAAGTGCCTCCCTTTCATTCCCAGCCTGAGCCTCTTAACATATAATATTATGTTTACTACGTGCGTGCCTGCCTGACTGCCCTGAATCCTCTAACACTCCCTGCTCTCCTCCTCTCTACGGCACTGTAGGAGGGACACAGAATGCTCAGTTCCCTCATCTGCTTTATTTGTTGGGAAGTTAAGGAGCCTCTCCTGTCTTTTGGCTGTGCTCACAAGTCCGGAGGGGGATTCCTCTGGTCTGAGGATGCTGGGGCCCCCTGAATCCATTTCCCCCGACAGATCCCTCCTAACCGGCAGCCCTAAAAATAGCTTCAGTTCGCAGATCGCACTATGTTCTGCCTTGGGGCTGGTAAGATCGTTTCATTATATATATATATATATATATATATATATATATATATATATATATATATATATATATATATATATATATATATATATATATATATATATATATATATGTGATAAAAGCAAGAAGACAGGGTCACAGTGGGACTCCTTTTATCTGTATAGAATCTAGGGTATTACCCTCGGAAGGAGGTTATGGAACAGGGGGGATTTTTAATATACATAATAATGTTTGTGTTTTTTTGCTCCACTTGTGTGAGATGAAGCTCTGTCAGTGTGGAACAATTAAAGAGAGATTGAGGCGGGCCTTTTTGGCGTGTCTCTCAATCAGTGCAGGGGCGGTCCTGCATGGCACTCCATGTGACCGGGTGTGGCCTCAGTAACTTCCTCTTTCTCAACCTGTGTTCGGAGGACACGAAAGCTGTTTCTTGTAGTCCGGGTCATAGGAGGTGGTGAGTGCCCCGGCGACTCTACTAACTGTGTATACTGTAAGGAGGTTCCGGTGGAACAGCCGTTACAGCTCTGTTCCACATGTTGTGACAACATTACTCCTTCCAAAAAGAAAAAGGTATTTAGTACAACCGAGCCGTCCACCTCTGAGGGTTCTCCGTCCGGCGCGGTGCGTTCCCTACAAGCATCTCCGATTACACAAGCAGTTCCCCAGGGCACTACTAACCCTCCTGTGGGATGGGGCCCTTTTGGCTTTCAGATTTCGCCAATCAATTGCAGACGGCGGTCTCTGCGGCCATAAATGCGATGCCTCGTCCTACTAAGCAGAAGGTACGGCACAGCTATTCGTTTCAGGGGTCTTTGACTCCGCTGGCTATCTCGGACTGATTATCCGCGGAGGAGGACAATTCCGACTTGTTGGAGGATGTCGCTTCTGAGTCAGAATCGGCTACTTCTAGGCTTCCGTCCATGGAGGAACCAGATTTCAAATTTAAGATGGAGCATTTGCGTTTCTTGCTGAAAGAAGTGTTTGCTACGCTGGAGGTTCCGGAACCGAAGCTACTGGAGGAACCTTCGATTCCTAAATTGGATAGGGTTTACCAGGACAGTAGTGTCCCCAGGCCTTCCCGGTTCCTATCAAAATGGCGAACATTATTAAAAATGAATGAGAGAAACTAGGTTCACCCTTTTCTCCCTCGTCGTCTTTTAAGAAGCTTTTCCCCGTTCCAGATGTGCAGCTTGAACTGTGGGGAACTGTCCCTAAGGTGGATGGTGCTATCTCCACGCTCGCTAAGAGAACGACCATTCCGCTTGAGGATAGCTCCTCTTTTAAAGAACCCATGGATAAAAAGATGGAGTCCATGTTGCTGAAGATGTTCCAACTGACAGGGTTCCTTTTCCAACTGGCGGCTGTCGCTGCAGTGGCTACCAATTGGTGTGACGCACTAGCAGCAATGGTCGAGGTGGAGACCCCCCTCAAGGAGATTTTGGATCAAATCAAAGCCTTAAGGGTAGCGCATTTGTTCATTTGTGATGCAGATTATTTGCCTGAATGCTTAGACGTCAGGATTTTCTGTTTTAGCTTGCAGGGCTCTGTGGCTAAAATCGTGGTCTGCTAACAGTACATCTAAGTCCTACTTGCTTTACCTTCCATTCAAGGGGAAAGTTTTTTTTGTTTTGCCCAGGCCTGGATTCTATTATATCTACAGTCACGGATGGCAAGGGCGCCTTCTTACCTCAGGATAAGAAAGCCAAACCTAAGGGATCTACTTTTCGTCCCTTTCGTGCAGACAAGTCTCAGCGCCAGCAGCCTTTCGCAAAATCTGAGCAATCCAAGGGATCTTGGAAGCCAGCAAACTCTTGGAATAAGTCCAAGCCGAACAAGAAGCTCACCGAGTCAAAGTCGGCATGAAGGGGCGGCCCCTCGACCCGTCCTTGGACCAGGTAGGGGGCAGACTATCTCTTTTTGTGGGGGCCTGGAGGGGAGACGTTACAGACCCTTGGGTCCTGGAGGTCGTCGCCCAGGGGTACAGGATAGGTTTCAATTGTATCCGCCCAGAGGCAGGTTCCTCCTGTCAAACATCTCTTCAAAACCAGAAAAGAGAGAAGCCTTCCTGGGGTGTGTGAGGGATCTCTCATCTCTCAGGGTAATCGTCCCAGTTCCTCATGTAGAAAGAGGTCTGGGGTATTATTCAAACCTTTTCGTGGTCCCAAAGAAGGAGGGCACATTTCGTCTAATCCTGGACCTAAAGGCCCTAAACAAGTTTTTGTCAGTCCCATCGTTCAAGATGGAGACGATCAGGTAAATTCTGCCCCTGGTTCAAGAGGGGCAATTCATGATGACTATAGACCTGAAGGATGCTTACCTTCATGTTCCAATCCACAAGGATCATTTAAAATTCCTAAGGTTCGCCTTCCTGGACCAGCACTTCCAGTTTGTGGCCCTTCCGATTTGGTCTGGCGACAGCCCCAAGAGTCTTTACAAAGGTTCCGGGAGCTCTTCTCGCAGTAGCGAGAGCCAGAGGAATTGCAGTGGCTCTGTATCTGGACGATATCTTGGTCCAGGCTCCATTCTTTTGTCTGGCCGAGGATCATTCGAGAGCTCTCCTACTTCGATCCCATGGGTGGAAGATAAACTAAGGGAAGAGTTAATTGGTCCCCAGCAACAGGGTGGAGTTCCTGGGTAAGATAATAGATTCTTCTGCGATGAAGATATTCCTGACAGACCAGAGACGTTGCAAGCTGGCGTCCAACTGTCTAGCCCTGCAGGCATCCTCCAGGACATCTGTGACCAGATGTATGGAGGTAATCTGGCTTATGGTATCCAGCATAGAGGTCATTCCATTCACCAGGTTTCATTTTAGACCTCTGCAGCTGTGCATGTTGAGACAAAGGAACAGCGATCATTCAGACTTGTCCCAACAGATATCTCTGGATAGACCGGTGAGGGAATCCCTGTCTTGTAGGACCCGACCGGTGCAGTTTTCCCAGGGAACTTCTTTCCTGAGACCTTCCTGGGAGATTGTAACCACGGATGTGAGTTTATCAGGTTGTGGAGCTGTTTAGGGTGCCAGAAAGGCACAAGGCAGATGGACTCGAGAGGAATCAAGCCTACCTATAAAACATTCTGGAACTTCCAGCGATTTTCAATGCTCGGAGGGCTTGGCCCCCTCTGGGGTCGTCCCAATTCTTCAGATTCCAATGGAACAACATCAACTCGTGGCTTATATAAACCACCAGGGAGGGGACAAGAAGCTCCCTAGCAATGAGAGAAGTATCTCAGATTCTGGAATGGGCAGAGACTCACAATTGTTCACTCTCAGCGATCCACCCCCGGGTGTGGACAACTGGGAAGCGGATTTTCTAAACAGACGTTTCATCCAGAGGAATGGTCTCTCCACCCCGAGATGTTTGCGGAGATCTGCAGCAGTTGGGGGACGCCGGAAATAGATCTCATGCCGTCCAGACTCAATTGCAAGCTACCCATATATGGGTCATGATCCAGGGATCCCCAAGCGGAACTAATAGACGCCTTGGCAGTACCCTGGAACTTCAACCTAATCTACATATTTTGACCGTTGCCTCTTCTACCTCGAGTAGTGGCCCGCATCAAGCAGAAGCAAGCTTCAGCGAAGGACGTGGTTTGCTGATCTAGTGGCGATGTTGTCTTATCCGTCGTGGAAGTTACCTTGTTGCAAGGACCTGCTAGTTCAAGGTCTTTTTCTATATCAAAATCTCGATTCTCTGAGGCTAACTGCGTGGAGATTGAATGCCAAGTCTTAGCCAAGAGAGGTTTTTCGGAGAGAGTGATCGACACTCTCGTCCAGGCCAGGAAGCTGGTCACTAGATGCATCTACCACAAGGTGTGGAGGACCTACTTGTCCTGGTGTGAGGAACGAAGATACCCTTGGCACAAGGTCAAGGTATCCAGGATTTTAGCCTTTGTCCAGGATGGTCTTGATAAGGGTCTTGCCGCCAGTTCCCTGAGGGGACAGATCTCGGCTTTATCCGTACTGTTGCGCAAGAAGCTCGCGGAGCTTCCTGATATTGAGTCCTTTGTTCAGGCTCTGGTTAGGATGAGACCGGTTTTCAGGAATCCGGCTTCTCCCTGGAGCTTAAACTTGGTGCTTAAGGTATTGCAGAGGACTCCGTTTGAGTCTATGCATGCTCTGGACATTAAGATTCTTTCATGGAAGGTCCTGTTGTTATTGGCTATTGCTTCGGCACGCCGAGTCTCTGATTTGGTGGCCTTACAATTTGAGCCTCCTTACTTGTTTTTTCATGCTGACAAAGCCGTTCTGCGAACCGGAATGGGATTTCTTCCTAAGGTAGTGTTGTCGTAACATTAACCAGGAAATAGTGGTTCCTTCCTTGTGTCCTAACCCATCCTCTTCAAAGGAAAGGTTACTTCATAATCTGGATGTGGTTCGGGCCTTGAAGTTTTATCTTCAAGCCACGAAGGAGTTCAGACAGACGTCGTCCTTATTCGTTGTGTATTCTGGAAGATGCAGAGGGCCTCTGCAACTTCTCTATCTTTTTGGATGAGGAGTATGATCCGTCTGGCTTATGAGACAGTGGGATACAAGCCTCCTCAGAGGATTACGGCTCACTCGACTAGAGATGTGGCCTCTTCTTGGGCCTTTAAGAATGAGGCTTCTATGGAGCAGATTTGTAAGGCAGCTACCTGGTCATCCTTACATACTTTTGCAAAATTTTACAAATTTGACGTTTTTGCTTCGGCGAGAAAAGTTGTTCCTTGTTCCCTTGGCAGAATGACTGGGGGATGAGGGAAGTGGGGGAGGTATTTAAGCCTTTGGCTGGGGTGTCTTTGCCTCCTCCTGGTGGCCAGGTTCTTATTTCCCACAAGTGATGAATGAAGCAGTGGACTCTCCTCCCCACGATATCAGGTAAGCATAATTTGTTTTTTAATATTTATATATATATATATATATATATATATATATATATACCTTTAAAAACAATGATGTTTACAAAATTTTGTTCAAAATATAAAACTTCTATTTTTTCACATTTTTAGCGCACTACAAAATATAGTTTAAAAAAAAAAGCCATATAAATTTTAAGCCCCAAACTTGTTAGCTGAGGGTGGGATAGAGGAAAAATTCAAAACACTCAAAAATAATATAGTAACTGGCGCCTAGATGGAATACAAGCTCACTATAAAAGAGTCCCTAACAGATTCTTGGATAATAGCAGTTGTAATGTATAGGAGCGCCAAAGGCTAAAGTATTACACAGGTTTCTTTAAAAAGAAGGTGGCAGAGCCAACTGGAATAACCAAACAATGTCAAAAGTGCTTATGGGGACAAAATTACTATACCAATTAAACAGGTAGACGAATAAACTCAGATCAATAAGTCAAATAGTTAGTAAAACCTATATATTTTTATTTATAGAGAGCAATCTCTCAAGATACGATAAAATGTAAGAATACAATATATCATAGAATACTAGTATGAGGATAAAATTAAAAATAATGTACACGGATAAAAATTTAATAAAAGGTCCACACTGGTATATGCCAGGAAGAATACAATATAATCTAGAAGAGTTCATATAAGATATATCATCAGAGAATAAAAGAAATATACAATTCGGATAATGTGTCACAAAATACCTTGATTAAATGACAGATAATGTGAACTATGCAAAATTTTACAAATAAGAAAAAATACAGAAATAATAATATAAAGAATGATATAAAAATTGGCTTATGGCCACTAAGAGAGTGCCGGCACACTAATAAACTAAAACAACTAAAAAAAAAAAGAAAGATCTCTAAAAATTAGTAAGTATAAACGTCCATGGGCCAACACTTATGGTCCTAATGATATTTAACAAATTAGAGAGTCCCAAATGTGGTGACCAATGGGTGCAATGATGGTGAAACAAATAGGTGTATCCTGTTCCAAGGTTATCCTATGTTTGTATTATCCGGATATAGATGAAAACCTAAATAAAAGAAAAAGAGGGAAAAAACCTATACAAACTGCAGTTGCTTGCGGGTTCTATAGGTAATAGACTCACCCAAACAAACGATCCTGGAAAGATAAATAGGCTCGCAAATCCTGCTGCGGAATAACGTCTACGCGTTTCAGCCCTATACAAGGGCCTTTCTCAAGACATAATGAGGCTAGATCTATTGTGTTTATTTAAAAGGAGTGACGGTACGTCAATAATGGCGTACCAGAAGTGACGTTATCGTCGTCACGTGCACGGCTGACTTTAATCTTTGGCGCCAAATATAGTTGGTTTTGATCGGACCTCCCTCCTTTTAAATAAATGGTACTTATCTACTCCATTAGCAAGTCCGAATTGGCTCCTCCAAGTAAGGCAAATGTTTGGGAGAGTTTGGCCATTGAAAAATAATTGAAGCAAGCAAGGTATTAATGTTTTCACAAAGTTTTTACACCCAGTCAGTATTGCAGTTCTACAGTAAAGTATTTTAATTACAATATGTGTTATGTCCCATCAAATAAAAGCAGTTTAAATTTAAAGTAAAACTAACAAGAAGTGTATGTATGTGTTTGATGGATATCTAGGAATATATTGCCCTCTGGCTCATATAATTCCCCTAGAAATTGTTACTTTCTACAGCGAAGGGACATCTTCCTTTTTTTTTTTTTTTTTTCAAGAATAGTAAAAGGTTTGTAAATCTTTCAGATGTAATAGAGAACATGTTTGAATACAGTGTCCCTTTATACACAGATTATGCAGCCAGTGCTTTATATTTCTAAATCATGCTTTTTATTTGATGCATTATAAGTGTCAGATTCATTAATTTCTTCAATAGCAAAACACAGTGGCTTAGATTACTGTTACACACCAGCAATCCCGCAGGCTTTATAAACAGGGGTGCCCAATATGTTGTTTTACAAATTGGAGTGCAATGTGACACTTTTAGAAAACATTTCTCTGTTCAATAATGCTTAATAAAAATGCATAATAAAAAGAAAATACAATAACACTTACTCTGAATTTCAAATGAGATATTTTTTTGACAAGTTAGAAAATGTCTTTCCATTTCCCTGCCACTTCTATCACAGCCATCAGCTAATCACAGACTTGCACATGCTCAGTAGGAGTTGATGCCTCAGAAAGTAATGGTAGCAAATTTGAAAGTTGTTTAAAATTGCATGTTCTACCTAAATCATGAACATTTAATTTTTACTTTTAGTTTACTTTTTTTTTTTTTTTTTTTAAAGATAACTTTAAAATGTGCACCTTCTGGTGTTTTAGGTTTACCCACCCTCGCTTTGGTTCCATAAAGTGTATCCGGACAATAATGGCTGTAGAACCAGATGAGGAGCTGACTGTGGCCTATGGTTATGACCACAACTCTTCAGAAAAGAATGGACCTGAGGCACCAGAATGGTACCAGCAGCAACTCATGGAGTTTCAAGTGACCCAGAAGAAGTGAACAGCAGCTACTTTTTACAGGGTTTGGGGGGAATTTGGGTAAAATGATCTATGCATTATATTTCTACAGAAGATAGGACATCTGGAAACTAATAAACATTACCGGAAAACCTAATTAGCCTGAAATGTTATTTTAGCATATTAGGCCTGACTAGTCCAGTATCAAATGTTTAGGACTTTGACAATGGAAATTCCATTTAACACTTAGGCAAATCAGTGTGACAGCAGAATTTTATTTATCGTTTTGTTTTTTTCTTTTACAAATGCCAAATGGAAATAAAACTCACTGGATAATTATATTGTTTATATATTTTCAATGTAAGGGTTTTGTGTATATATGTTACAAATTAACATATATTGTGTCACACTAAAAGAACGTTTTATATATATTTTTTTTATTATTATTACAGTTGAACTGTAAATTTCTTGTGCATTTAGTAATGGCAAAATCCTTCAGCTTTGGAGGATATATCTAGTCTACTGAATCTTTAACTCATAATATTCTACATCATGTTAGTAGAATGTGATAGGGGTTATTTCTAAGTCTCTCATCTGTTAAAATTATGGACTAAAGTGAAGGATTCTGATGACCATAAAGCAACCTGCAAATTAATTTAGCTTAAAGGGACATGCAACCCAAAAAAATGCTTTCATGATTCAGATAGAGAATACAATTTTGAACAACTTTCCAATTTACTTATTTAATTTGCTTCCTTCTCTTTTTGTACTTTGTTGAAAGGTTTATCTAGGCAAGCTCAGGAGTAGCGGAGAACCTAGGTTCTAGCTGTTGATTGGTGGCTGCATATATATTATATATATATATATATATATATATATATATATATATATATATATATATATATATATATATATATATATATATATATATATATTTTCCAAGTTAAGGAAAGCACAATCTTACACAGATAGATTGCCAAGGTGCTCCGCAAACCACAATACAAAAGTTCTCCACAAATGCAGGCACTCACTGGTCTTGGTTAAAACAAGATGATTTATTTAATTCATTAAAAAGGTATCCATGACGTTTCGGTACATTCCTGTACCTTTATCAAATGTTACTGCTATACTAACAAAAAATTAAAACCTCCTGACAAACTTACCTACATCTTACTCCTAAATACCCCCAGTGTTCACTGAATAGCCGCCACAATGCCGTCGACGGAGTAGGCGTCTGACGTCATCAATGCGCATCACTATGCGCAGCGTCATCACTGAAATGCCAAAGTTGCCATAGCAACCTCCGTTAAACAACCGGCCCGTACGGCTATTCATATGAAAGCTATTAGATTGTTGCTGTCCTGCCTCTGTACATGGATGCGATCCTAGCAATATATCAATTTTAGACTCAAGGAATCATATGTCACAGCTCTAAGGCATCTGTATATGAAAAGTGCAGCAGCAACGATCGTTATCATTAAGTGTACAATAATAAAACCAATAACCTCTGGTGTGACTAATCGCTAATCTTAGCTATATTACAAATTAACACCACTGATGATAGATCACTGTATAAAATGACAAATCATATTGCATAAGAAATCACAGCATTGTGGCGGCTATTCAGTGAACACTGGGGGTATTTAGGAGTAAGATGTAGGTAAGTTTGTCAGGAGGTTTTAATTTTTTGTTAGTATAGCGGTAACATTTGATAAAGGTACAGGAATGTACCGAAACGTCATGAATAGCTTTTTAATGAATTAAATAAATCATCTTGTTTTAACCAAGACTAGTGAGTGCCTGCATTTGTGGAGAACTTTTGTATTGTGGTTTGCGGAGCACCTTGGCAATCTATCTGTGTAAGATTGTGCTTTCTCCTGTTAAGTGTGGTCAGTCCACGGGTCATCATTACTTCTGGGATATTAACTCCTCCCCAACAGGAAGTGCAAGAGGATCACCCAAGCAGAGCTGCTATATAGCTCCTCCCCTCTACGTCACCCAGTCATTCTCTTGCACCCAACTAATAGATAGGATGTGTGAGAGGACTGTGGTGATTATACTTAGTTTTTATACCTTCAATCAAAAGTTTATTTTAAAACAGCACCGGAGTGTGTTGTTCCTTCTCAGGTAGAATTTGAAGAAGAATCTACCTGAGTTTTTGTATGATTTTAGCCGGCGTAGTTAAGATCATTTTGCTGTTCTCGGCCATCTGAGGAGTGAGGTAAACTTCAGATCAGGGGACAGCGGGCAGGTTCACCTGCAAAGAGGTATGTAGCAGTATATTATTTTCTGAGGAATGGAATTGACTGAGAAAATACTGCCAATACCGATATAATGTAAGTTCAGCCTTAAATGCAGTAGTAGCAACTGGTATCAGGCTGTCATGTATGTATATTTACACTTCAGTATTCTGGGGAATGGCACTTCACTGGGATAATACTGTATACATAAAACTTTTAGCCTAACTTGCAGTGGGAACGACTAGCAGCAGGCTTTCTAATGATACTTCATTTTATTTGATGTTAAACGTTTTGCTGGCATGTTAAATCGTTTATTTATCTGAGGTACTGGGTGAAAAATTGTTTTGGGCACTGTTTTTTTCCACTTGGCTGTCGTTTTATTTAATTTAAGACAGTTTACTGATCTCCCTCACTGTTGTGTGTGAGGGGGAGGGGCCTATTTTGGCGCTTTTACTACGCATCAGAAATTCAGTCACAAGTCTGTTTTCTTCCCTGCATGATCCGGATCGTCTCTACAGAGCTCAAGGGTCTTCAAAAATTATTTTGAGGGAGGTAATCACTCACAGCAGACCTGTGAGATTGTGTTTTGACTGTGATAAAAAACGTTTATTTTCTGTACTTTTTTTTTTTCTGCTGTTTAAGGGTTAGTTATCCATTGCTAATGGGGGCAATCCTTTGCTAAATTGTATTTCTCCAACATAGGTGTGTCCGGTCCACGGCGTCATCCTTACTTGTGGGATATTCTCTTCCCCAACAGGAAATGGCAAAGAGCCCAGCAAAGCTGGTCACATGATCCCTCCTAGGCTCCGCCTTCCCCAGTCATTCTCTTTGCCGTTGTACAGGCAACATCTCCACGGAGATGGCTTAGAGTTTTTTGGTGTTTAAATGCTTTATCTGTTTTACTTCACAAAAAGCTGGCGGCTGTGCCAGATGTTCAAGCTTTTGTTCAGGCTCTGGTTAGAATCAAGCCTGTTTACAAACCTTTGACTCCTCCTTGGAGTCTTAATTTAGTTCTTTCAGTTCTTCAGGGGGTTCCGTTTGAACCCCTACATTCCGTTGATATCAAGTTATTATCTTGGAAAGTTTTGTTTTTGGTTGCAATTTCTTCTGCTAGAAGAGTTTCAGAGATATCTGCTCTGCAGTGTTCTCCTCCTTATCTGGTGTTCCATGCAGATAAGGTGGTTTTGCGTACTAAACCTGGTTTTCTTCCGAAAGTTGTTTCTAACAAAAATATTAACCAGGAGATAGTCGTGCCTTCTTTGTGTCCGAATCCAGTTTCAAAGAAGGAACGTTTGTTGCACAATTTGGATGTAGTTCGTGCTCTAAAATTCTATTTAGAGGCTACAAAGGATTTCAGACAAACATCTTCCTTGTTTGTTGTTTATTCTGGCAAAAGGAGAGGTCAAAAAGCAACTTCTACCTCTCTCTCTTTTTGGCTTAAAAGCATCATCAGATTGGCTTATGAGACTGCCGGACGGCAGCCTCCTGAAAGAATCACAGCTCATTCCACTAGGACCGTGGCTTCCACATGGGCCTTCAAGAACGAGGCTTCTGTTGATCAGATATGTAAGGCAGCGACTTGGTCTTCACTGCACACTTTTACTAAATTTTACAAATTTGATACTTTTGCTTCTTCTGAGGCTATTTTTGGGAGAAAGGTTTTGCAAGCCGTGGTGCCTTCCATCTAGGTGACCTGATTTGCTCCCTCCCATCATCCGTGTCCTAAAGCTTTGGTATTGGTTCCCACAAGTAAGGATGACGCCGTGGACCGGACACACCTATGTTGGAGAAAACAGAATTTATGTTTACCTGATAAATTACTTTCTCCAACGGTGTGTCCGGTCCACGGCCCGCCCTGGTTTTTTAATCAGGTCTGATGATTTATTTTCTCTAACTACAGTCACCACGGTATCATATGATTTCTCCTATGCAAATATTCCTCCTTTACGTCGGTCGAATGACTGGGGAAGGCGGAGCCTAGGAGGGATCATGTGACCAGCTTTGCTGGGCTCTTTGCCATTTCCTGTTGGGGAAGAGAATATCCCACAAGTAAGGATGACGCCGTGGACCGGACACACCGTTGGAGAAAGTAATTTATCAGGTAAACATAAATTCTGTTTTTTTACCGGGTAAAATTTGATTTTATAGTTTCCCCGGTTCATTGTTACTCAACTGTCATAATTTTTTTCTGTGCTTCTTAAAGGCACAGTACGTTTGTCATTTTACTTGTAAATTGAGTTGAAAAGTATTTCCAAGTTTGCTAGTTTAATTGCTAGTGTGTTAAACATGTCTGAGGAATATCTCTGTGCTATATGTGCTAAAGCCAAGGTGGAGCCCAATAGAAATTTATGTACTTATTGCATTGATGCTACTTTAAATAAAAGTCAATCTGTACAAATTGAACATCTTTCACCAAACAACGAGGGGAAAGTTATGCTGACTAACTTGCCTCACGTGTCAGTACCTGCATCTCCCGCTCGGGAGGTGCGTGATATTGTAACGCCGGGTACTTCAGGGCGGCCATTACAGATCACATTACAGGACATGGCTAATGTTATGACTGAAGTTTTGTCTAAACTACCTGAGCTTAGAGGTAAGCGAGATCACTCTGGGGTGAGAACAGAGTGCGCTGATAATAATAGGGCCATGTCAGATACTGCGTCACAATTTGCAGAACATGAGGACGGAGAGCTTCAATCTGCAGGTGACGGAGCTGATCCCAATAGAGTGGATTCAGACATTTCAAACTTTAAGTTTAAGCTAGAAAACCTCCGTGTACTGCTAGGGGAGGTATTAGCGGCTCTGAATGATTGTAACACTGTTGCAATCCCAGAGAAATTATGTAGGCTGGATAGATACTATGCGGTACTGACGTATTTCCTATACCTAAGAGGCTTACAGAGATAATTACTAAGGAGTGGGATAGGCCCGGTGTACCCTTTTCCCCCCCTCCTGTATTTAGAAAAATGTTTCCAATAGACGCCACCACACGGGACTTATGGCAGACGGTCCCTAAGGTGGAGGGAGCGGTTTCTACTCTGGCTAAGCGTACCACTATCCCGGTGGAGGATAGCTGTGCCTTTTCAGATCCAATGGATAAAAAATTAGAGGGTTACCTTAAGAAAATGTTTGCTCAACAAGGTTTTATATTACAACCCCTTGCATGTATTGCGTCTGTCACGGCTGCGGCCGCTTTTTGGTCCGAGTCTCTGGAAGAAACTCTTGACTCAATAACTATAGATGAGATTTCAAATAAGCTTAAAACACTTAAGCTAGCTAATTCATTTGTTTCAGATGCTGTAGTACATTTAACTAAACTTACGGCTAAGAATTCCGGATTCGCCATTCAGGCACGCAGAGCACTGTGGCTGAAATCCTGGTCAGCTGATGTTACTTCTAAATCTAAATTACTTAACATACCTTTCAAAGGGCAGACCTTATTCGGGCCCGGTTTGAAAGAAATTATCGCTGACATTACAGGAGGTAAAGGCCATGCCCTGCCTCAAGACAGAGCCAAACCTAGGGCTAGACAGTCTAATTTTCGTACCTTTCATAATTTCAAGGCAGGAGCAGCATCAACTTCCTCTGCTCCAAAACAGGAAGGAGCTGTTGCTCGCTACAGACAAGGCTGGAGACCTAACCAGTCCTGGAACAAGGGCAAGCAGGCCAGAAAACCTGCTGCTGCCCCTAAGACAGCATGAATCGAGGGCCCCCGATCCGGGAACGGATCTAGTGGGGGGCAGACTTTCTCTCTTCGCCCAGGCTTGGGCAAGAGATGTCCAGGATCCCTGGGCTTTAGAGATCATATCTCAGGGATATCTTCTGGACTTCAAGACCTCTCCCCCAAAAGGGAGATTTCATCTTTCAAGGTTGTCAACAGACCAAATAAAGAAAGAGGCGTTTCTACGCTGTGTACAAGATCTCTTACTAATGGGAGTGATCCACCCGGTTCCGCGGTCGGAACACGGACAAGGGTTTTACTCAAATCTGTTTGTGGTTCCCAAGAAAGAATGAACCTTCAGACCAATCTTGGATTTAAAGATCCTAAACAAATTCCTAAGAGTTCCATCGTTCAAAATGGAAACTATTCGGACAATCCTACCCATGATCCAAGAGGGTCAGTACATGACCACAGTGGATTTAAAGGACGCTTACCTTCACATACCGATTCACAAAGATCATTACCGGTATCTAAGGTTTGCCTTCCTAGACAGGCATTACCAGTTTGTAGCTCTTCCATTCGGATTGGCTACGGCTCCAAGAATCTTCACAAAGGTTCTGGGCGCTCTTCTGGCGGTACTAAGACCGCGAGGAATTTCGGTAGCTCCGTACCTAGACGACATTCTGATACAAGCTTCAAGCTTTCTAACTGCCAAGTCTCATACAGAGTTAGTACTGGCATTTCTAAGGTCGCATGGGTGGAAGGTGAACGAAAAGAAGAGTTCTCTCTTTCCACTCACAAGAGTTCCCTTCTTGGGGACTCTTATAGATTCTGTAGAAATGAAGATCTACCTGACAGAAGACAGGTTAACAAAGCTTCAAAATACTTGCCGTGTCCTTCATTCCATTCAACACCCGTCAGTGGCTCAATGCATGGAGGTAATCGGCTTAATGGTAGCGGCAATGGACATAGTACCCTTTGCACGCCTTCATCTCAGACCGCTGCAATTGTGCATGCTAAGTCAGTGGAATGGGGATTACTCAGATTTGTCCCCTACTCTGAATCTGGATCAAGAGACAAGAAATTCTCTTCTATGGTGGCTTTCTCGGCCACATCTGTCCAGGGGGATGCCATTCAGCAGGCCAGATTGGACAATTGTAACAACAGACGCCAGCCTACTAGGTTGGGGCGCTGTCTGGAATTCTCTGAAGGCTCAGGGATCATGGACTCAGGAGGAGAGTCTCCTTCCAATAAACATTCTGGAATTGAGAGCAGTTCTCAATGCCCTTCTGGCTTGGCCCCAGTTAACAACTCGGGGGTTCATCAGGTTTCAGTCGGACAACATCACGACTGTAGCTTACATCAACCATCAAGGAGGGACAAGAAGCTCCCTAGCGATGATGGAAGTATCAAAGATAATTCGCTGGGCAGAGTCTCACTCTTGCCACCTGTCAGCAATCCACATCCCGGGAGTGGAGAACTGGGAGGCGGATTTCCTAAGTCGTCAGACTTTTCATCCGGGGGAGTGGGAACTTCATCCGGAGGTCTTTGCCCAAATACTTCGACGTTGGGGCAAACCAGAGATAGATCTCATGGCGTCTCGACAGAACGCCAAGCTTCCGTGTTACGGGTCCAGATCCAGGGATCCGGGAGCGGTCCTGGTAGATGCTTTGACAGCACCTTGGACTTTCGGGATGGCTTATGTGTTTCCACCCTTCCCGATGCTTCCTCGATTGATTGCCAGGATCAAACAGGAGAGAGCATCAGTGATTCTAATAGCGCCAGCGTGGCCACGCAGGACCTGGTATGCAGATCTAGTGGACATGTCATCCTGTCCACCTTCGTCTCTGCCTCTGAGACAGGACCTTCTGATCCAGGGTCCCTTCAAACATCAAAATCTAATTTCTCTGAAGCTGACTGCTTGGAAATTGAACGCTTGATTTTATCAAAACGTGGATTTTCTGAGTCAGTAATTGATACCTTAATACAGGCTAGGAAGCCTGTTACCAGAAAGATTTACCATAAAATATGGCGTAAATACTTACATTGGTGCGAATCCAAGAGTTACTCATGGAGTAAGGTTAGGATTCCTAGGATATTGTCTTTTCTACAAGAAGGTTTAGAAAAGGGTTTATCCGCTAGTTCCTTAAAGGGACAGATTTCAGCTCTGTCCATTCTTTTACACAAACGTCTGTCAGAAGTTCCAGACGTTCAGGCTTTTTGTCAGGCTTTGGCCAGGATTAAGCCTGTGTTTAAAACTGTTGCTCCACCATGGAGTTTAAACTTAGTTCTTAACGTTTTACAGGGTGTTCCGTTTGAACCCCTTCATTCCATTGATATCAAATTGTTATCTTGGAAAGTTCTGTTTTTAATGGCTATTTCATCGGCTCGAAGAGTCTCTGAGTTATCGGCCTTACATTGTGATTCTCCTTATCTGATTTTTCATTCAGACAAGGTAGTTCTGCGTACTAAACCTGGGTTCTTACCTAAGGTGGTCACTAACAGGAATATCAATCAAGAGATTGTTGTTCCATCATTGTGTCCTAAGCCTTCTTCAAAGAAGGAACGACTTCTACACAATCTAGATGTAGTCCGTGCCCTGAAATTTTATTTACAGGCAACTAAAGATTTTCGACAAACTTCTTCCCTGTTTGTCGTTTATTCTGGACAGAGGAGAGGTCAAAAAGCTTCTGCTACCTCTCACTCTTTTTGGCTTCGTAGTATAATACGTTTAGCTTATGAGACTGCTGGACAGCAGCCTCCTGAAAGAATTACAGCTCATTCTACTAGAGCTGTGGCTTCCACTTGGGCCTTTAAGAATGAGGCCTCTGTTGAACAGATTTGCAAGGCTGCAACTTGGTCTTCTCTTCATACTTTTTCCAAATTTTCCAAATTTGACACTTTTGCTTCTTCGGAGGCTGTTTTTGGGAGAAAGGTTCTTCAGGCAGTGGTTCCTTCCGTATAAAGATCCTGCCTGTCCCTCCCGTCATCCGTGTACTTTAGCTTTGGTATTGGTATCCCAGAAGTAATGATGACCCGTGGACTGACCACACTTAACAGGAGAAAACATAATTTATGCTTACCTGATAAATTCCTTTCTCCTGTAGTGTGGTCAGTCCACGGCCCGCCCTGTTTTTTATGGCAGGTCTAAATTTTTAAATTATACTCCAGTCACCACTGCACCCTTTAGTTTCTCCTTTCTCGTTGGTTCTCGGTCGAATGACTGGGTGTGACGTAGAGGGGAGGAGCTATATAGCAGCTCTGCTTGGGTGATCCTCTTGCACTTCCTGTTGGGGAGGAGTTAATATCCCAGAAGTAATGATGACCCGTGGACTGACCACACTACAGGAGAAAGGAATTTATCAGGTAAGCATAAATTATGTTTTCCTTAACTTGGATTATATATATATATATATATATATATATATATATATATATATACACTGTATATATTGATTTTGATTGGCTCACCCATATGTTTAGATACCAAGAGAATGAAACAAATTAGATAATAGAAGTAAACTAGAAAGTTGTTTAAAATTGTATTCTCCATCTGAATCATGAAATAAAAAAAATTGAGTTTCATGTCCCTTTAAGGCAAAAGTAAGAGAGTCTACCTCTATATTTATTTTGGCTTTTAAAACGTTCTTCTTTGAGGCCCCTTGCCTATCTATAGGATCCATGAAAGAGAACATAAATATGCTTTATGAGGGTAGGAGTATATGAATTCACTATGCCTCAGAAATGAGGTTTGGGACAACAGATGAATAAAAAAAACATTTACCCCATAGCATTAAATGCATCCCCCACCCCCACCCCCACCCAAAAAGTGCAAACTCTAGACCTCTCTGAGGGCCTGATGATCGAAACCGTGCTATGTTAAAAAGTTTTTTGCATCGCAATTGAGATTTCCTGCAAAATGTAATAAAGGGTTCGATGTCATAATTGAAGGTACTATCAGAAAGAGGCATTTAAAGACACTTTGCTTGGTGATGAGAGGGTTTACTTAAAGGGCCACTGTAAGTAAATATTTTCTATGCCTGTTACTAACTAACTACCCCAAATACGCTTTTTATCAATAGCATTTCATTAACATATCTCTACCGTATATCAGAAATCTTGTCTGCAAATTTAATTGTTTTCCAAACCCACTCCGTGGGTATCCTTTGCTCTGTACCAATCCGTTTACAATACCTAGGTTTCAAAATGGCGCTTTAAACACAAAGTTATTGGTTTAAGTATTTTGAACATGCAGTGCTGAAAATAGCGGGCAGGATAACGTGACATCATCGGCAAATAAAAGATATAACTTTTAGAACGTTATGAAACTTCGTTTTAGAGAAAATATAGGTCAGTAGGTTTTAATTAATGTTTATTAACTTTAATATGTTAGTTGTTTAGCTTAAAAATTATAACAGAAAGTAATCCTTTAAATTTGCAAAACATTCAATACTGGTGGCTTAATATGTTCAGCGTGGTTTTAGAGTTGCAATATAGCCCTCGACCAACTATGTCATAAAATAAAGTGTTTGCTGAAAATGCACTTTTCTAATTAAAAATAATTTTAATTTAAAAAAAAATATATTAAAATACACCGTGCAATATCTTACATTTAAACCATGGAGCATATTCAATCACACTAAATTGAAATTTCTCTGTGTACACAACTGAATCATTTAAGTAAACACAAATTTTTTCAAGAAGATTACAGTTTAGAGTGATTGAATACGCTTCATGGTCTAAATGTAAGCTATCACATATTTAAAAAAATTAAATGTTTAATTTGAAAAGTGCAATTTTAGCAAACATGAATACTTTCTTTTTCAACATAAGATCACTGAAAAACTTTTTCCTATGCCTATTATATCAATTTAATTACTTAAAATATATTTATCTGACATACCTTATTTTTTGTAACCAAGTCAAAGCCATATATACTACAATATATCATAATGTCATATGAGCTCTTTTTTTTTTGGTTATAAAAATATTCTATACATCAGTTAGTTTGCATAAAACACATAAACAAACTTGAAACAATGCCCTTTGAAATAAATTCTTATTAACAAAATGAGTATATATATATAACAAAATATAAGAAAAAAATGTGCAGCTATACCTTTAACCAGCACAAGCTCATTAAGCAACAATAACCAATGTTGGAAACCAGTGACCAAAAGAAATGGAGTCAGAGACCAAATGCAAGATGTAGTGTTGTGCTTTATTATTAAACAATCAAAAAAATGAAAACACTGAACCTAAAATAAAAATACGTTCATGTATACCTTCCCCTTGGTAGAGGACAATGAACAAAAATTTTAAAAACCTGTGAAAAATCCACAGATAAAATCTTGCTGTGGTAGCTACCAAATATTTCAACAGAGAGGAAGGGGTTAATCCAGCCAGGCAATGTCAGCATAGAATAAGCAAGCCTTGGTTAGTATGCATAATTAGACAGTCCCCAATATAGAATGATGACAATCTTTCCAAAACCAGTCTCAAAGTTGGTAAAGTGGTTAGTTAGTAATCCTTGGTAGTCCAGCCAAATGCAAGATAGAAACATATAAGGTCGGTATACATTGGGCGCTAGTGGCTAATAGGTTGGTCGAGAACATTCGTGCAGAGTCGTTATGGAGGGCTGTCAAACTTGATGACAAAAAATTGTAAAGCTTACCAGCAACTTTCTACTCGCGGGAGTGACGTCTCACTACCACCGCTGTGCCGTATTTGCTGCAGAAATTTTATCCGCTCCTGTGGAATCTTCACCCTCTCGACTCACAGCGTATTCCTTCAACCTCACCTAGTGCCAAACAACGCGCCCAAACATTTCCATGCTCACGGAGCTCCAGTGGGCGTGACAAACCAACTGCTACACGTGTTTCACCCAAACGTATGTGTTGATTGGGCTTCCTCAGGCATGTGATGCTATGTGACGTATAGTTCGCCTTTTATTGAGATCAGTCCCAGGTGAATTAACACATTCAGTGCCTCTATATAAACATTTGAGCTTATTGCTCACAGAATCAAGAATAATAATATCTAATGTCCGTATTAAATGACTAACTTAATGTTATGGCAGCAATGGCATTACTGAAATATCTATGTCAGACCAATAGATTATACACTGTTTCCAGTCGATGTTGTCCATTCATATTGTAGCACACTAAATAATCATTAGTAACATCCAATAATGGATTTAAATAAAGGTGCATCAAATATGACAAATATTGCTTTGTTAAAGGATGAAATTTCTTATAATAACTATGTGTACAGGGTATCCTATTTCATCTTTTCCTAAGTACAGTAATAAGACGAAATTGAGAGTGTTGGAAACAATGAGAAAACAAGTGGGCATTTTCATAATAGGAAAGGAGCAAAATTTAGCTCTTCATTTAATCCTCCTGGTTGGACAGTGTCCAGGTTAAATATCCACTTGCATTCTGCTTTTAGTAGTAAATTGTCCCAATCACCCCCCTTTCATGAATACCAACATATTCTGCTCCAATAAATCTCAAACATTCATCACTGGTTCACTGCTATTATGAGCCTCAAAAAAATGTCTTGCAATGCCACTGGTTTTAATTTTTTTATTTACAATATCACGTCTGTGCTCCTTCATCCTTTCCTTGAACTCTCTATAAGATTTCCCAACATATAATTTGGGACATGAACAAGACAAAACATAAACCACCCCATAAGTTTTACAGGTTATAAATCATTTAGTTTTATGCACTTGTCCTTTACTGTCCTCAATCTTATTTCCTGGAATCATAAACTTGCACATTTTACATTTATTACATGGGTAGTTACCATTTTTTGGTCTTGTGCTTCCTAACCCTTATATCTGTTTTAGTATTTAGGTTAGCATAGGAGAAGGTCTTTACATACAAGACTGGATTGCAGATTCCGAGGTCTTTATAAGTGAAGTGAACCTCCTTCATCAGATACTAATGGTCAACAATACTCGTTATTTCCTTAGAATATTCCAATACCATATAGTTATTAAAGTTGACACTTTCTGTATATAAGCAATATGTTCAAACTAAGGGGGTCTCTGTATACAAGCAGTAGTACATTTGACGTAATGGGTTATTGTGACGGATACCCCCAGCTACCCCGACTGGGTAGCTCCGCCAAACGGGTCCAGCATCCTCCCTGCCGACTGCAGCTATGTAGCTGGCAAGTGACCACAGCCTGTAGCCACCCCTGATACCCGACAGCACCCGTACTCAGGGTCCCACCCTGTGGCAGACTCCGGCTACCCCGACTGAGTAGCTCTGCCAGAGGGTCCTTCCTTTGCCTGGAACAGGCTGCTATGTAGCCCAGGAAAGTGATTTTAGCTGGAGCTCACCCAAATAACTAGACAGACTAGCCTTCAGGTGAATCAAGAACTGATTTTATTGAGAACACACATCTCATCTTGATAACACAAAGGACAATCTTCCCGCCATCCCCGCCCCTCCAGACAGCCCGGCACCTCCATAGGAGCCACAGTCTCACATAATCCCAATACTTAGGGGTGGCGGTTTCGGGTGATCCCAGTGGAACGGCGGCACTTCCGGAGTTACAGTCCGTTGAAGTTATGGGGTTAGGGGTGTCCAAAACCCCCAGTTCCCAAAGGAGCTCCCCTCCGGTAATTTGTCCACCTCTTGTCCTCCCTAGGGGCTACTAATCCCCAAAAGAGCGGAGCTCTGGGGCACATGGTTGCTGGAGCGACGAGGGGTGTCCTGCTGTCCGGGAGTTCCAGGAGCCTGGACAGCCTGAGAGGGGTTAGGCGGGTGTCCGTTGTGAGGCGGCCGACCGGGAGTTCCAGGAGCCCGGCCAGCCTAGGAGGGTTTTCCTGGTCATACACAAGCTCTTTTCTAAACAAGTTTGGAACACAAAACCATGCAACCAAAAGCTTCCAGAGATTGTGGTTGCTCTGAGGAGCCCAAAACCACTGAGAAACAACAGGGGTGAGGTTGTAGGGGGGTGGGGGGTAGCCTTAGCCGTCTGGTATCCGTGACAGTTATATCTATATGTAAAGTATGTGCAATAGAAATGGGGGTCTTTCTGTATATAAGCTGCATGTGAAATGTATAATGGGTTTTCTGTATATAAGTTGTATGTATATGTAATTGAGGTTTTACTGTGTTAAATCAATATTGTATGATCTGTATAAGTGAGGCTTTTATTAAATATGTAGTGTGTGCTGTGTACAGTGACTGTGTAAAAGTGGGTCTTCTGTGTATAATGAATACACCTTGTGTAATTGAGGTCTCTATATAAGCAGTATATGTCATATGGTGTATAACTGTGGTGTCTCTCTGTATAAGTAGTATGAGTGGTGTAGTGGGGTCTATGTATAAGAAGCAGGTGCAGTGTAAGTGGGGGTCTAGATTAAGAGCATTTAATGTTCTGGTCATCTGAGATCTGAACTTTAGTAATTATTAATATATGGAAATGATTTTCAAAGACAATAATCAGGGCAGAACATCAGTAGGTACAAAAGAGACTGGGGTCCACCTGATGCTCACAATACTTTGCTTACTGCTTTTTGTTTGCATTGCTAATTGTCTTATTTTGAAATAAAGTGGGCTTCGAGCTCCATACATCTGTTCTGAGGTTTCACCAGGGAATATCACTGGCACTAAAGGGGCAATAGTTTATATGTATCTGATTTGGGATTTCATTTGACATAACATTTTCATTAAGGGGGCTGCATGTGGAAAGCATATGATCTGAAGCCATACAGAAGCCTCTGGGACAGTTGAACTGCATGGGCATGTATGTGATCTGAGATAATAGTTCCCTCTTAGTCACATAGCTGGCAAAAAAGGGGACTACAGAGGCCATATGTGGGGTGTGTGTGTGTGGGCTGTGTGTGTGTGTGGGGTGTGTGTGTGTGTGTGGGGTGTGGGCTGTGTGTGTGTGGGCTGTGTGTGTTGTGTCTGAGTATGTGGATGTATGTGTATATAAGTATCTCTATGTGTATTATATCTGTGTGTTTGTGTGGTACAGTGCATTGCCCCATTTCTTTTAAGTATTTTTTGTTCTGGGTAGAGGCCCTGGGCTGTCAATCTGCCTAGGGACCTGCACTTGCTAGGGCCGGCCCTGGCGTCTCTGTAATGTTCTTGTTATCATAAGAAAACACATAAAAATAAGGCCCAGTTCAACTCAACTGTTCCTAATTGTAAGCATAATTCTTCATTATATACATAAACAGTTGTTCCAATAGTGGATTGTTTTATATATATATATATATATATATATATATATATATATATATATATATATAAAATGTTGTGCATTACCTTAAATTTTTTATTTTTTCATTTTAAAAGCTGTGGGGCGGGGTTGGGGGCGGATATTGGGCGTGGTTGGGGGCAGAGATTGGGCGGGGTTGGGGGGGGAGAGCGCGGGGGGGCCCATTGTGTCATCCTGCCTTGGGCCCCGCAATGGCTAGGGCCGGCCCTGCTCGCCGTAATGCCCGGCAGACAAGGTTTCCGTAGGCAAACTTTTTACGTCCGGGCTTTAGTAAATAGGTCACCTGGCGTGACAGCCATCAGCCAATCACAAAATACATACATGTATATACTGTGCACTTTTGCGCATGCTTAGTAGGAGCCACAGAAAATGTGCCTATAAAAAGTTGCACATTTTGATAATGGAAATATATTGGAAAGTTTTTTTTTAATGCATGCTTTATCTAATTTTAATTTTGACTTTAGTGGTCCTTTAGTAGTCAGTTTTTGAAGTGTTGACTTACAGTCACTGACATAAAGATAATGTTTTATGGTATACCTGAATTAATCATTCACTTGTTGTGTAAGAAGTCTTCTGATTTGCATAGATCTTATGTTTCACAAGAAGGTATCTGGCTCTGAAAAGAGCAGAATGCCACCTTCTATCGCATTTGGATTATCACAAAAGATCCAAATGCAGATGCCTAGTCAAAATTAAACTTTCATGATTCAACAACATAAAGGGCTAGATTACAAGTTGAGCGCAAAATATCTCTTCCACAAAAGCGATATTTGCGCTCAACTGAGAAATACAAGGCACGCAAATGTGCGCTGGTATTACAAGTGAGGTGCTATGCGAACGCGACCTCACGTTCACATTGCACAGAAGCATTGCGCTCACGAGAGCGTGCTTACATAGGCTCCAATTTGAGCCTTGTTCTCATAATGTGAAAGGGGTAAGTTGTGCAGCGATGGACAGCAAATAAAAATATATATGTATATGCTTATAATAATAAGAGCAGGTATTGGCGCACCTCAAGACACATGAGACCACAAATTATTTCACATATTTTAACTTTTTTCCTTAATGCTGCAAAAATTGCCTTCTTAATATTTCATAATTTTTTTTAAATAAAGATGGGATCTTAGTCACACAATATGGCCATATTCTGCTCATATTCTGCTCAGTTCAGGTGTGTTCCAGACACAGATATTTAACTGTGTGTATATAAAGCCAGGAAACCTCATCCCATGCAGTCTGGATGAGAGGTATAGTATTGTAATGTTATTTTGGTATATTAGAATTGTATTGGCTAATTTCATAGTGTTAAGAGGTGTTGAGAAGGCAATTTTTTGCAGCATTGGGAAACAAGTTTGAAGTATGTGTAATAACATGTAGCCAGGAAGCCTCATCCCATGCAGTCTGGATGAGAGATTGGAAATTCTATTTTGATATATTAGAATTGTATTCTTGAGCTTAGCTTGGCTAAATTTCATAGAGTTAGGACCAGTTTTATGTGGGACACCTTGTAAGTGGTGACTGGCTAAGCAGAATATGGCCATATTGTGTGACTAAGATCCCATCTTTATTTAAAAAAAAAAAAATTATGAAATATTAAGAAGGCAATTTTTGCAGCATTAAGGAAAAAAGTTAAAATATGTGAAATAATTTGTGGTCTCATGTGTCTTGAGGTGCGCCAATACCTGCTCTTATTATTATATTCATTTTGGTCACTTTGGCAGCACTCCACAATATGTGCATTTAAAAACATATGCTTTTATTAGATGTGCTTAAAGGGACAGTCTACACCAGAATTTTTATTGTTTTAAAAGATAGATAATCCCTTTATTACCCATTTCCCAGTTTTGCATAACTAACACATTTATAATAATATACTTTTAACCTCTGTGATTATCTTGTATCTAAGCCTCTGCAAACTGCCCCTTTTTTCAGTTCTTTTGACAGACTTGCAGTCTAGCCAATCAGTGCCTGCTCCCAGATAACTTCTCGTGCACGAGCACAGTGTTATCTATATGAAATACGTGAACTAACACCCTCTAGTGGTGAAAAACTGTTAAAATGCAATCTGAAAGAGGTGTGCTTCAATGTCTAAGAAATTAGCATATGAACCTCCTAGGTTAAGCTTTCAACTAAGAATACCAAGAGAACAAAGCAAAATTGGTGATAAAAGTAAATTGGAAAATTGTTTAAAATGACATGCTCTATCTGAATCATGAAAGTTTATTTTGGCCTAGACTGTCCCTTTAACCATAATTTCTTACTGTATATGCTTATATACATATATATTTATATGTTAATATGTATATATTATATGTATATATTATATGTATATAAGCATATACTGTACATATATATTTATAGGGAACACACAGTTCCCATAGGCTGCAATGTAAACTTTTCAGTGACACCCCACACTTTTAACACCTAAAAACTGCCTAGTGCAGTAGTTTTTTTATGAAAAAAAGCTGCTTTTTTCATAAAAAAAATAAAAGACCCTTTATTTTGGGGGCACTTTTAGAAAATTAACCAGAGATCTGATCTCTGGTTAATTTTCTGAGCGCTTATTGCGCTCCACTTGTGATCTAGCCCAATATACACATAAAGAGGCAGATTTATCGCTGACTAGACTAGAAATTGCAGGGGGTGCATACATTACCTATATATAGCATTGCACAGGCAATTCTTCATATGTGTTAACTTTCCCCTACAATCAGTACTTACTGTATGTAATACAATTTTCAATATCTGTGGGGATACAAGAGGCAAAAACAGCAATTTAAAATGGCAAAATAAGGTTAATGCTATTTGTAAAAAATGTAATATACCCCAGCAGGTAAAATTGATAACTGGGAAGACATTAAAGGGGAGAAAAACTCACAATACACTCAATATACTGTCCCTTTAAGGGGGTATAAATAAACATCTAGACAAGCCACATGAGAACTGAGTAATGGACAAAGCTGCACTACTTAAAACAGTCAAATGATGTACCTTTTATGTTCACTTTGATATAAATATTATTTGTATCTATTTATATAGATGTATATACATATTTATTTCATTACTTAAAGGGACAGTGTACACCAATTTTCATATAACTGCATGTAATAGACATTACTATAAGGAAGAATATGCACAGATACTGATCTAAAAATCCAGTATAAAACATTTTAAAAACTTACTTAGAAGCTCCCAGTTTAGCACTGTTGATGAAGTTAGGCAGGGACACACACTGGTAGGGGCTGGGAAAGCAGACCCCCCCCCCGCATATGAAAATACTCTTTACACAAACAGGAGGAAGCAGGGACAGTGTACCGTAAAATGTCTCCCTTTAGGTCTAGACTACAAGTGGAGCTCTAATTTATCGGTCACCCGCAAATGGGCAAATTCGCCCGTTTACGGGTGCACGATAAATAACCAGCCTTTACAATTAGTGATTAAAAAATTAACCAAAGGTCAGAACCCTTGTTAATTTTTTAAATGTCTCAAAACATCCAAAAAAGACAGCTATACTCCAAGCACTTAATATATCCAAAAATATTTATTTAATGGAGAACATAGGAATTAAAACATGATCCACAGCATAGTGACTGTCTTACGTGTTTCAGCAATATATGCCTTAATCATAGACAATTTTTAAATGTCCCCCAATTCCCCCCCAAAAACATGTGAGGTCCCTTTTTAAAAGAATAAAAAAAATTGCACTAAGCGGTTTTTGGGGGCTAAAAAAAATGGCACTGAAAAGTGCCTTTACATTGCGGTCTATGGGGACTGTGTATTCCCAGTAAATATATATGTATATGCTTATATACATACAGTATATATTTATGTGTATATGTATATATATATATATATATATATATGTATTTGCTGCGCGACTTACCCCCTTCGCTGTGCTAGTTCTCATGCTTTGTGTCTCACGGCATGAGAACGAGTATCCCAATGAAGCCTATGGAAGTGCGCTCTTGTGAGCGCAATGCTTCCATGCAATGCAAACATGAGGTCGCGTTCGCATTGCGCTCACTTGTAATACCAGCGCACATTTGCATGTGCTGGTATTACTAAGTTGAGCGCAAATATCACTTTCGAGGAAACAATATTTTGCGCTCAACTTGTAATCTAGCCCTTAATGTGTTCCCAATGATACATTTTACCTGTTGGGGTGTATTAAATTGTTTAAAATAGGTCCTTTATAATTACTTAAAGGGACAGTTTAGGCCAAAATAAACTTTCATGATTCAGATAGAGCATGTAATTTTAAACAATTTTCCAATTTACTTTTATCACCAATTTTGCTTTGTTCTCTTGGTATTATTAGTTGAAAGCTTAACCTAGGAGGTTCATATGCTAATTTCTTAGACCTTGAAGTCCACCTCTTTCAGATTGCATTTTAACAGTTTTTCACCACTAGAGGGTGTTAGTTCACGTATTTCATATAGATAACACTGTGTTCGTGCACGAGAAGTTATCTGGGAGCAGGCACTGATTGGCTAGACTGCAAGTCTGTCAAAAGAACTGAAAAAAGGGGCAGTTTGCAGAGGCTTAGATACAAGATAATCACAGAGGTTAAAAGTATATTATTATAACTGTGTTGGTTATGCAAAACTGGGAAATGGGTAATAAAGGGATTATCTATCTTTTAAAACAATAAAAATTCTGGTGTAGACTGTCCCTTTAAGTACTGGCTATTTGAAAGCTCCGTAAACATGAAGCTTCAGAAAAAAAATAACTTTTTAGTGATGGTGTGAGATATGTGTACTAAAATGCTCATTTTCAATTGCACTTGCTTTTGTGTAATCGGACAAAGATAGAGGAGCCCATTGTATAGAGAGAGAAAAACAGATAAGGATGTCAGCTCTTCCTGCAAGCTCATTGTAATGAATTGTGATCTCAACTAGCAAAAAAAGCTATTTCATATACACAAAATAAACCTTCAGGAACAATTTCCTATATATTTTATGCTCTACAGTTGGATTAACAAGTCATCGGAAACTCATTAAGAGGAAACCAATTTTCAGTACACTTCCCCTTTAACCCCTTAACTGATGAGCCATTGCCCACCACTGTGCTGAGCCGTTTTGGAGTTTCTTAATACTACCTAAATATAAGCCCTACTGTGAGTTATTTTTCAACGAGCAGGCAGGCACTTCCGGGTTTCTGGGGCTTGGCTTGGTTTGGCCACCTTGTATGCTCAGTAAGTGTAGGGGTGCCACAATTACCTCCAAAAGCAGTCAAATTTAAACTTTTATGATTCAGACAGAGCATCTGATTTTAAACAACTTTCCATTTTACTAAATTTGCTTTGTTCTCATAGTACCTTTTGAAAAGCATACTTAGGTAGGCTCATGAGCAACAATGCACTACTCAGAACTAGGTGGTGATTGGTTACTGCACATATATGCCTCTTGTCATTGGCTTACCCAATGAGCTCAACTAGCTCCTGGTAGAGTATTGCTGCTGCTGAGCCTATCTAGGTTTACGCTTCAACAAAGGATACCAAGAGTACAAAGTAAATTTGATAACACAAATAAATTGGAAATGTGTTCAAAATTACATGAACTGTCTGAAAGTTTAATCTACACTTTTCTGTCCTTGCGCCAAATGGACATAGGTACTACGTCACATAGTACTTTGCTCCACGTACTGTGTTGACATTGAACCTACTTCAAACACTGTGCTGTATGCTCTTCAACAAAGGATACCAAGAGTACAAAGTAAATTTGATAACACAAGTAAATTAATTGGAAATGTGTTCAAAATTACATGAACTGTCTGAAAGTTTATTCTAGACTTTTCTGTCCTTACGTCACATAGTACTTTGCTCCACGTACTGTGTTGACATAGAACCAACTTCAAACAGTGTGCCGTATGCTGCAGTCCTATGTCAGCTTTGACACCGGAGACTGCAGCTGGGATCAGAAGGCATCTACCTTCATATGGTAAGGGAGAACTAATTGTGCTCCTTTTACCATATGAAGCCAGATCGTCAATACAGACAGTGGAAAAGACAGTGTCACTGTCTGTATCTGCTACGGAGGTGCCATTAGTGGTGTTGGAGGAAGGAAGGAGGCAGGTGGGTGGCCCATCGTAGCAAGGGGGTGGTAGGGGAAGGTTACCTTACGCTGCAGAAAATATGATTAGGAGAGAGGAAGGAATGGGTCCCTACACTGTGACAAAGGGATTTATTAGAGGGGGGGACACCCCTTACTACAGAAAAACTAAATATTAATAAATAATTAAAATTTTAAAAAGTTATGTTAACTGGGTACTGGCAGACAACTGCCAATACCTAAGGTGGTGGTGGTGACCATTGGGAGGGGGGATGGTTAGAGAGCTGTTAGGGAGGGATCAGGGAGGTATCAGGTGGGAGGGTAATACCTACAGTACAATAATTTTACCCTTTCCAGCTAACTAATTAACCCCTTCACTGCCGGAAATTTCAGAAGTGTGGTATGCAATTAGCAGCCTTTGAATTACCAAAAACAATGGCAATGCCATGCGTCTGCTATTTCTGAACAAAGGGGATTCCAGAGAAGCTTTTACAACAATTTGTGTTATGACTGCACAAGCGGTATGTAAATTGTTTAAGTGAGAAACCAAAAGTTTGTGAAAAACTACAAAATCTTAACTTTTTTTTTAATATGATTGCATTTGGCAGTGAAATGGTGGCATGAAATATACTGAAATGGGCCTAGATCACTGGTTTTCAAATCTGTCCTCAGGCCTCCCTAACAGGCCAGATTTTGAGGATATCTGAACTAGAGTACAGGTGAAATAATCAGCTGATTAGTAAACATGATAGGTAAATTAAAAAATAACCAAGGCTCTATTCTGTTAAGTGGAGCAAAAACAAAAATGATAAAAAAAAATATTCTGTATGTTGAACAAGTTTATCTCTAACATTTCCAGTAGTGAAGGGGTTAAGGTGCTAAATTGAATGTGACTGTGAGATGAGATTTATTTGACTGTGTGCAGCTACTATATCAGAGAGGATGAGGTGTGAAATGAAGAAGATGGGGTTAAATAAGTAAAGCTCTAATGAGTATTGAGATATGATAAATGCTTTATCAGCCTTATTTGCACCATTAAAGTGTAAAACAATCATTGTACATTGTTGTTATGATAATGACTGAGTAGTGTTTGTGTTACATTTGGCTGATAGGGTTTATTCAAATCAATACATTACTACCTACTAAATACAATAGTTATTATGTTATCAATGACAAAGAATGTTCCCTATTTATAGAAAAAGATTCCCATTTGCCTTTTTCTTAGAAAGTTAAATGGTCTTGTAAGTGAAAAGATGTAATTAAAGTACCTCTAGCAGAACTGTTGAAGCATTTTGCATTCACACCTGTCACACATCAGAGGCCGTTTTGTAGTGTTACTATTGCACCTGTCTGGCAGTGGAAATTATTATTAAAGTGTCAGATTCACACCTGTCTCAGGAAGGGGCGGCTCCATAGTTATATTCATACAAGTCAGCCAGGGGAGGGGATTTCCAATTTGATTCACACCTGTGGTACAGTGGGAGTTTTCCTCCTTAGAAACGGATTGCTGCCTCTCTTTATGTTAAAAGATAAGGTATACGTACTAACCCCACAGCTCTGCATCTAAAGGTAGGTGTAAATTTGTTTTATATAAAAATCCAGACAGAACAGAGGGAACTTGTAATATATCTTTGTCATTAGTAATTCTGGTGCTTGATTGTTTTTTTTCGATTGTATTTAACTTTGTGAATTAAACCCCTTACTATACTGTTCGCTGCATACCTTGTAATTCGGTTTATTTTCTTCTGTGGCTGACATGTACGTTTTTGTTCCTATGACTTATATTTGTTGCACCGATTTTTATATGGAATCTAATTTTTCTTACAAGAGATGATTTGTGTAACTTGTAATCCGCGGACAATCAATGTCTGGTCACTGCCTGGTAGACTTTATTTTACTTCCCAGCCCGCCGTGCTTCTAGTGCGGATGGTGTTTTGGTGCGAGTAGTTACTGTTTGCGCCCCGCACCTTCTGCTCCTGTTTCCTGCAGGGAAATGACATCACTAGCTGAAAAAAATCCTCCCAGCCATCTTCCCTCTGTCAATGGTTAATCCGTTCCCTCCTAAATAACTATCTTTTAATGGGATGTTCACTTTTAATTACAAGTTAAGGGTCGATGATGTCCCTATATAAGCTCTGTTTGTTCCTTGAGAAATGTAAAACCCCTATTTGCTTAGAATGCTGCGAATCCTACATTCCACTTATTTATTTTAAGTGATACATTGGTATAAATAAAATATATATATATATATTTTTTTATACACACACTTTTTTAATTTATAGCTTTGAGGTATTTTATTAGAGAAATTGACTACTGTTCTTAAAGGGGCACATCATTTCTCTTATATATGAAAGAAATGTCAAAAGGATACTAAACCCATATTCTGTGTTTCATGATTCAGATAGAGCATGCAACTTTATAATTTACTCTTATTAACAATTTTTCTTTGTTCTCTTGCTATCATTTTAAAAGCAGGAATGTAAAGCTTAGGAGCTGGCCCATTTTAGGTTCAGCACCCTGGATAGCGCTTGTTTATTGGTGGCTACTGGTTTGGGTTTTTGTATCCCTTCAATTCTATTGCAACACACTTAGAAGTTTGAATATGATATGGATTTTATTTTGATATTCTTTATTTTCTACATTTACCTGAACCAAAAAAAATATCTGCCATGTTGGTAAAATACAGGTTTGGTTTGCACCCTATGTTCTTCACTCCCTTCTTTTTTCCAATTTTTTTTTTTTTTTTTTTTTAAGTGTACGCTGATCACAAAAAAATATTTAAAATTTGAATCTGGAAAACTGATTCTGTATATTAAAAATAAAATAGTTACAGTTTATGAAATCTAGTTTTTGTAAGAACCTTTTGTGACTTTAAGATGACGAGTTTTTAATAGACTTGAGTATGTGTTATCACACAGGAAGATATCTACATAATGTCCTCCCTTTTAAAAAATAAATAAATTTATAAAAAAAATTCCCTCATTCTTTTTGTGAAGAACAGACCTCAAACGGCATGTCACTTTGTTGTGGTGACATGGCAGCTTTGCATTACCAATTAATGCATTAACCCTTTCCTGGCAGGGTTAAAGTGTCTACATCGGAACAACTGTTCCGATGTAGACAAACTGAAATCGTGCACATGATCGTGAGATTTCAATTATTGGATCGGGTCTGGGGGCGCCCCTATAACCCGAGGAACGCCCTCCAGACCGCGATCAAATCTGAGAAGCACAGTAGGCTTCAGGACATCCGTTGGCTATGACGTTCTATTCCATCATAACGGCTTTAAAGCCCAGTGTAATTAGGATGGAATAGAACGGCATAATGGCGTTAAAAGGTTAATGTCTTGCATGGAAACCTAGAGGTTAACAAGTTTTTAAAGTGCCAAATTAAAATGGTTAACCACATAGCTGCCAAGATGTGATTTTAGAACACTTTGCAAGATAGGTTTACACTGTATTGCTTTAAAAAAAAAAAAAAAAATTGTTTGTAATGGTAACTTTTTACAAAAACTGTCCCGGGACTTGCAAGGGACTGTGCCTCATGCACACATTATTTCCCTATTAAGTTTACTATGAAATCTCATGAGATCACAGTAAACAGTTCATGACCTCAGCACTGCTGATGCTGATTGGCAGCTATTTATTTGTTTTTGTTTTTTTTGTTTAGTTTTTTCCTGCAGCTGGGCAGTAACTAAAATAACTATTTACACCACACTGAACCCAATTTTTTTTCCTCTCTCTAGTGATTTAGATAGAGCAGGCAATTTTAAGCAACTTTCTAATTTACTCCTATTATCAATTTTTCTTCGTTCTCTTGCTATCTTTATTTGAAAAAGAAGGCATCTAAACTTTTTTGGGGTTCAAAACTCTGGACAGCAGTTTTTGATTGGTGGATAAATTCATCCACCAATCAGCAAGGACAACCTAGGTGGTTGTTCACCAAAAATGGGCGGCATCTAAACTTACATTCTTGCTTTTCAAATAAAGATACCAAGAGAATGAAGAAATATTGATAATAGGAGTAAATTAGAAAGTTGCTTAAAATTGCATGCTCTATCTGAATCACAAAATAAAAAATTTGGGTTCAGTGTCCCTTTAACTATGGTGAGCTAAGGAAATTGTGAGGTAAAATATCTTCCTTTTTTTACATAGATGTTCGGTGATATTTTCCTGTCCGCTTTTTACAGTTATACTGCATCACTTTCAAGTGATTTAGCATATGGGTATTATGTCGCTTTAAATAGCGCTGCAGCATTTTACAGCAGCTATGTTATATTGACAAGTAGAGAATAGGGCCACTACTATTTAGCAACCAATTTAGTACTTGTGCTCAATAAATAGTATCGATAGGCTGTTTGTTGTGATGAGCTGTCAGGTGCCAACCAGTTTGTAACCCCCCATTTTAAATAAATGCAACTCTATTCCCCCAGATCTTCCCAGTGCAAATTATCCAAAGAGTAATTGCAAATTCCCATAAGTTTAATAACTCCTTAGTTCTCAACTGCAGTTAATGGGATACTAAACCCAAATTCTTTCATGATTCAGATAGAGCGTGCAACTTTCTAATTTACTCCTATTATGAATTTTCTTTGATCTCTTGCTATCTTTATTTGAAAAAGCAGGAATCTAAGCTAAGGAGCTGTCCCATTTTTGGTTCAGCACCCAGCAAGCGCTATCCACTGAACCAAAAATGGGCCGGTTCCTAAGCTTACATTTCTGTTCTGCTCTTTCAAATATATCAAGAGAATGAAGAAAAAATTGATAATGGGCGTAAATTAGAAAGTTGCTTAAAATTGCATGCTCTGTCTGAATCCTGAAAGGGGAAAAAAATGTTTCATATCCCTTTAAGCATATTAAAGCTACCACTTTAAAAGGACCAGTGAGGGTCTCCTTGTCTGTATTTTATATTAATTGTCTGGCACCCTGGCCGATGTTGTATAATTGGTGAGTGATCTTTCTTGGAATGAGTAAGCGGTAGTTTGTTTGTTTTTTAAAACAAACTTATTTACATGTTACATTTGGGGGTAGTGAAGACAAAAATGTGTGCCTGAAGGGGTACTTGCTATAAAAAGGTAGAGACCCTGATCTACAGGATACTATGAATTACTCAAAGATATTGGCCATTGTTTTTATGGAAGATTGACACTAAACAGGTTATGTAAGTGGTGTATTCTGTATATCACTGTTTATCACCACTCCTATACATAATGTATTTGCTTGATTAGTGGCAATACCTGAGACCTTCTGCAGATAAAGAATGGTATCTCTGCTTTGGAGGAGTGCGGCAGTTCAGTTGCTTTTTGGGTGAGACACTTGATGCATAAACATCATATACACCTGTGTTTAGTGCCACTCCCACTGATTTATTGCAACATTTAACAGATTGGTTCATACATAAAAGCACAGGTTTGTCATTTGTATGTTTTGAGGTTTATTTGTTAACTAAACCTTCCATTAAGTAGAATGAGCTTTTACACCATTATAGACTCTAATAAAAGTCATAAATATTCCCTTTTTTTTTTTTTTTTACTTTTATTATGTTTGCCATTTGATATTAGACCTTGAAAAGTTCTTTAATGAAACTTAAAGGGACATTAAACACATTGTAGTAACAAACCATAAAAATCTGTTTTTGTTAAAGAATAACATCAGCCGAGTATTAACATTTTTAAAGCAAATTAACATCTTGTCGTCTGCAGTTGTTTTTCAACAGCCAAACTCTACCAACCACTTGCCTTATTTGGAGGAGAAAATTTGAGCTTGCGTTGGCAGACAAGGCTAGCTACCGTCATTAAGTAAGTAAGTATAACGCTAATTGTTTGCCCTTATCAGCTGAATCCAATTAGGGAAAGATATGTAGCTGGGTTAGTCTGCAGTGTACGTTTCTGTGTCTGAGAATTAAAAAAAAAAAAAAAAAGCACAATGTTCACAGCTAAATTACATTAGAGGGATATGAAACCCCATTTTGTCTTTCTTTCAGAAATTAAGATGGAAAACACAATTTTAAATAACTTTCCAATTTACTTCTTTTATCAAATCTGCTTAATTGCATTGATATCCTTTGCTGGCGGAGTAGCAATGCACTTCTGAGAGCCATCTGAACACATCTAGTCAGCTGGACACTAGTGTAGGATATGTACATATTCATTTTTATTTTTTATTTTTATTTTTAACAATAGATACCAAGAGAACAAAATACAGTTGAAAATAAGTAAATTTAAAATGCCATAAAACCATGTTTAGATCTGTGCATATCCCAAAAGGGGTAATTAAGTAAAAATAGTTTGTATTTAAAAATTGTTTAAAATTGCTGGCAAGTATTTTAAAATAATTTTCAACAATTAGTTACAAAACCATGCTGTCTGCTCCACCCCCCCCCCTTATCAGTGTTTAGACACAGGCATTGTATTTTTAACTGAGTGCACCGCTTCTAAGCAAGCTCCAGCAGATGATCACTATTCACTATTGTGTTCTACCAAAACAATAGATAAAGCCATAAAAGGAAGTGTGTGTGTTAGAAACTAGAAAGAAAGGGTTAATGGCGAGGCACTGCAGTATAAATTTGCAGGTACTGTAATTAAAGTACAGTACATATTTATGTCCCTTTTTACGTGTCTTAAAATAACATGCTCTATCTGAATCATGCAAGTTTAATTCTGAATTCCCTATCCCTTTAAAAGGGGCAACATTCCCCTCATAGTTCCAGTGTTCTGTGAAACGGAAGACTTCATCTTAGTTTTTGGCCGTATTGCGGACTTTTCTCCAGAATAAATAGCTTGAGTCCGGATCATCTAACAGCCTATAATCTCCAGTGTTAGTCAGGCAGGTAAGCACCTCAGCAAAGTTAAAGGGACACTGAACCCAATTTTTTTTTTCTTTCGTGATTCAGATAGAGCATTCAATTTTAAGCAACCTTCTAATTTACTCCTATTTTTCTTTGTTCTCTTGCTATCTTTATTTGAAAAAGAAGGCATCTAAGCTTTTTATTTGGTTCAGAACCCTGGACAGCACTTTTTTATTGGTGGATACATTTATCCACCAATCGGCAAGTACAACCCAGGTTGTTCAGCAAAAATGGGTCGGCATCTAAACTTACATTCTTGCATTTAAAATAAAGATATTAAGAGAATGAAGAAAATTTGATAATAGGAGTAAATTGGAAAGCTGCCTAAAATGTCATGCTCTATCTGAATCACGAAAGAAAAAAATTGGGTTCAGTGTCCCTTTAATAATAAAAGTATATTGCATTTTGTTAAAATCTCAAGATGTTTGTTGTTCCTTTTAACCCCTTCACACAGTTGGGACATTCCATGCCATTCTAACAGCCCTGGCCTTTAACGCAGTTAGGACAGCATGGAACGTCCTATCTTATATGGCGTACTGCAGCCTCCTCTTTTTTTAGTTAGTGAAAATTCTGACTGGGGCATGCCTAGCAGCGTACGCAGTCCCCCATAATCCAATCCTGGCCTTGAAATATCTTAATTTCAATTTTCCAGCAAGTGTTTACATCAGAACTTTTTGTTCTAAGCACTTGCCCCCCTAGCATGAATGGGTTAAGAAGCAATACAGCAAGACTTGTGGACAATTACTATACCCATTATGTGACCATTATACAACAGAGAAATAAATTGCTGTTTGCTAGAGGGAAGGCAAATTGTTAGCAAGGAAGATAAGTTGTGTTAATTACGTGACACTGTTTTTGTTTCTAATTAGCAAATTGATGCTGAAATTACTCTCAAGATGGTGTTGGTCACAACGCTACTATAGTTAATACATAGTATATTACATGCTACATATTGCACATAGCTTAGTCACACACTTTTTTGAGTGATCTTTTTGTTCACTATAGAAGCCAATTTACAAAATAAGACTAATCTGCATCCTAGGCTAAAGGGGGCAGGGCATAACACTTGCTACATTTTGACTCCAAAGGTTCCATTGGCCCTATCTATTTCCTTTTTTGATCATTCTTTCTACAGTTGGCAGAAAATGTTCTCTATATAAGGCTATTTTCATGCAAATTTTTATTTTTTTAGTGTTTATTTATAACACAAGAAATTGCATTAAATAACAGTATAGAAAGAATATATAATATATTTATATAATTATATAATCACCCCCCAATCTGGCACTTCAGCTTGTCTATAAAACTTTTTTTCTCCAACATTGGTGTGTCCGGTCCACGGCGTCATCCTTACTTGTGGGATATTCTCTTCCCCAACAGGAAATGGCAAAGAGTCCCAGCAAAGCTGGTCACATGATCCCTCCTAGGCTCCGCCCACCCCAGTCATTCTCTTTGCCGTTGCACAGGCAACATCTCCACGGAGATGGTTAAGAGTTTTTTGTAGTTTTATTCTTCTATCAAGTGTTTATTTTAAAATAGTGCTGGTATGTACTATTTACTCTGAAACAGAAAAGGATGAAGATTTCTGTTTGTAAGAGGAAGATGATTTTTAGCAGACAGTAACTAAAATCGATTGCTGTTTCCACACAGGACTGTTGAGATGAAGTAACTTCAGTTGGGGGAAACAGTTAGCAGTCTTTTCTGCTTAAGGTATGACTAGCCATATTTCTAACAAGACCATGTAATGCTGGAAGGCTGTCATTTCCCCTCATGGGGACCGGTAAGCCATTTTCTTAGTTAAACATAAAAGAATAAAGGGCTTCAAAAAGGGCTTAAAAACTGGTAGACATTTTTCTGGGCTAAAACAATTGCTTTACTAGGCATATTATGCAGATTCTAACTAATTATTGGTATTATAATCTTGGGGAACGTTTAGAAAAACGGCAGGCACTGTGTTGGACACCTTTTTCAGATGGGGGCCTTTCTAGTTATAGACAGAGCCTCATTCTGGGACTGTATAGGGGTTAAATGTAAAAACGGCTTCGGTTCCGTTAATTTAAGGGTTAAAGCTCTGAAATTTGGTGTGCAATACTTTTAATGCTTTAAGACACTGTGGTGAAATTTTGGTGAATTTTGAACAATTCCTTCATACTTTTTCACATATTCAGTAATAAAGTGTTTTCAGTTTGAAATTTAAAGTGACAGTAACGGTTTTATTTTAAAACGTTTTTTGTGCTTTGTTGACAAGTTTAAGCCTGTTTAACATGTCTGTACCATCAGATAAGCTATGTTCTATATGTATGAAAGCCAATGTGTCTCCCCATTTAAATTTATGTGATAATTGTGCCATAGTGTCCAAACAAAGTAAGGACAGTAATGCAACAGATAATGATATTGCCCAAGATGATTCCTCAAATGAGGGGAGTAAACATGATACTACATCATCCCCTACTGTGTCTACACCAGTTATGCCCACACAGGAGGCCCCTAGTACATCTAGTGCGCCAATACTTATTACCATGCAACAATTAACGGCTGTAATGGATAACTCCATAGCAAATCTTTTATCCAAAATGCCTACTTATCAGAGAAAGTGCGATTGCTCTGTTTTAAACACTGAAGAGCAAGAGGACGCTGATGATAACTGTTCTGACATACCCTCACACCAATCTCAAGGGGCCATGAGGGAGGTTTTGTCTGATGGAGAAATCTCAGATTCAGGAAAAATTTCTCATCAAGCTGAACCTGATGTTGTGACATTTAAATTTAAATTAGAACATCTCCGCGCACTGCTTAAGGAGGTGTTATCTACTCTGGATGATTGTGACAATTTGGTCATTCCAGAGAAATTATGTAAGATGGACAAGTTCCTAGAGGTTCCGGTGCCCCCCGACGCTTTTCCTATACCCAAGCGGGTGGCGGACATAGTAAATAAAGAGTGGGAAAGGCCCGGCATACCTTTTTGTTAAACAGGCTTAAACTTGTCAACAAAGCACAAAAAACGTTTTAAAATAAAACCGTTACTGTCACTTTAAATTTCAAACTGAAAACACTTTATTACTGAATATGTGAAAAAGTATGAAGGAATTGTTCAAAATTCACCAAAATTTCACCAGTGTCTTAAAGCATTAAAAGTATTGCACACCAAATTTCAGAGCTTTAACCCTTAAATTAACGGAACCGAAGCCGTTTTTACATTTAACCCCTATACAGTCCCAGAATGAGGCTCTGTCTATAACTAGAAAGGCCCCCATCTGAAAAAGGTGTCCAACACAGTGCCTGCCGTTTTTCTAAACGTTCCCCAAGATTATAATACCAATAATTAGTTAGAATCTGCATAATATGCCTAGTAAAGCAATTGTTTTAGCCCAGAAAAATGTCTACCAGTTTTTAAGCCCTTTTTGAAGCCCTTTATTCTTTTATGTTTAACTAAGAAAATGGCTTACCGGTCCCCATGAGGGGAAATGACAGCCTTCCAGCATTACATGGTCTTGTTAGAAATATGGCTAGTCATACCTTAAGCAGAAAAGACTGCTAACTGTTTCCCCCAACTGAAGTTACTTCATCTCAACAGTCCTGTGTGGAAACAGCAATCGATTTTAGTTACTGTCTGCTAAAAATCATCTTCCTCTTACAAACAGAAATCTTCATCCTTTTCTGTTTCAGAGTAAATAGTACATACCAGCACTATTTTAAAATAAACACTTGATAGAAGAATAAAACTACAAAAAACTCTTAACCATCTCCGTGGAGATGTTGCCTGTGCAACGGCAAAGAGAATGACTGGGGTGGGCGGAGCCTAGGAGGGATCATGTGACCAGCTTTGCTGGGACTCTTTGCCATTTCCTGTTGGGGAAGAGAATATCCCACAAGTAAGGATGACGCCGTGGACCGGACACACCAATGTTGGAGAAAACAGAATTTATGCTTACCTGATAAATTACTTTCTCCAACGGTGTGTCCGGTCCACGGCCCGCCCTGGTTTTTTAATCAGGTCTGATGAATTATTTTCTCTAACTACAGTCACCACGGTATCATATGGTTTCTCCTATATATATTTCCTCCTGTCCGTCGGTCGAATGACTGGGGTGGGCGGAGCCTAGGAGGGATCATGTGACCAGCTTTGCTGGGACTCTTTGCCATTTCCTGTTGGGGAAGAGAATATCCCACAAGTAAGGATGACGCCGTGGACCGGACACACCGTTGGAGAAAGTAATTTATCAGGTAAGCATAAATTCTGTTTTTTTTTTTTTTGTTTGTTTCTTTTTTTTTAAAAAGATGTATTTATTTTCCTAGAAGATTGGAAGTATGATTTAAAACAAACTGCTTACTAGTGGTGGTTTTAAAGGACCAGTCAACACAGTAGATTTGCATAATCAACAAATGGAAGATAACTAGACAATGCAATAGCACTTAGTCTAAACTTCAAATGAGTAGTAGATTTTTATTTTTTTTCTGACAATTTTAAGTTGTCTTTTTTCCACTCCCCCTGTACCATGTGACAGCCATCAGCCATTCACAAATGCATACTCACTTATTCTTGCACATGCTCAGTAAGAGCTGGTGACTCAAAGTTTAAATATAAAAGACTGTGCACATTTTGTTAATGGAAAGTTGTTTAAAATGGCATGCTCTATCTGAATAATGAAAGTTTAATTTTGATTGTAGATGTGATAAAATACTACTGCAACCATGTTTTTATAGAAAAAACAGGTCAGTACACACATTTTCATATAGCTGCCTGTAATAGACACTACTATAAAGAATATGCACAGATACTGATCTAAAAATTCAGTATAAAACCTTTTAAAAACTTACTAGAAGCTCCCAGTTTAGCACTGTTGATGAGGTTAGGCTGGTACTTCCAGTGAAAGGGGCTGGGAAAGCAGAAAGAGCAGACCCTCACCCCTTCTCTGCATATGAAAAGACAGTTAACACAAAGAGGAAAATCAAGAGCCTGTAAAAGCATGTATACATCTGACACAGTGAGGCTTCGTTAGCAGTCTGAAAATTGACACAATGTAATAAAAAAAAATTAAAAAAAAAAGCAAAGCTATACATTGTTACAAAAACACTCCCAGATGGACTATATAACTGGATTTACGAAACATTTATTCAAAGAAAAATCTAGTGTACAATGTCCCTTTTTTTAAAGGGACACTGAAACCACATATTTTTCATGATACAGATAGAACATGCAACTTTTTAATTTACTCCTATTATCAATTTCTTTCTAATGACACAATGAGTCCACGGATCATCTAATTACTATTGGGAATATCACTCCTGCCCAGCAGGAGGCGGCAAAGAGCACCACAGCAAAGCTGTTAAATATCACCTCCCTTCCCTCTAACCCCAGTCATTCTCTTTGCCTACGTTAGAGCAAGGAAGTGGTAAAGTTAGGTGTTAGAAAAAGATTCTTCAAGCAAGATTTTTTAAAAAATTTTTTTTTTTAAAGTAGTGCAAGATTGTGCTGCTTTGTTTTAGGGTGTAGCCATAGTCCATATCAGTCTCTTCAGTAGAGCAGTGGTGGCTTTAGAGCAATGGGAACTTGTGGGGTATAATCGTCACTTCGCCTCCCATATACTGATGCTGCCCTATTTCTAAAGCCTGAATAAGATTATTCAGTCTTCGCTTTTTTCCACATGTGAGGGATCTTGCCTCTCAAACCTAGTGAGCTGCCGTGCTGACTTTTTATTTTCTGGGGAAACATTCAGAATAAAGATGGCACTTTAATATAAATTATATAATGGGACATAATATAATGATTCTCTTATGACTTGGAGAATAATTATTTTGGGCAGTAATAGCAGGCACTGGGGATGAGGAACAGGCTCAGTGGTGGTGTTTTTAACTTGTGTAACAAAACGGCTTTACTATGGTTTAAAGACCTGAGGGAAGTTTGTTTTCTTCTTGTAACCCCTACGATGGGCAGGGATAATGGAAGCGCCAAAATTTGTTGCGCACTTTCCCCTCCATAGTTCCGGGGTTCTGTGACATGGAAGACTTCGAATTAGTTTTTGGCCGTATTGTGGACCTCATCTCCAGAATAAATAGATTATGTCCGGATCATCTAACAGCCTATAATCTCCGGTGTTAGGCAGGTAAGCACCTCAGCAAAGTTAAGCTTTTTTTTTTTTATTTTCTTGCTAAAAAATAAGGCAGTTTATTTTAAAAGATTTAAAGGAACAGTAATGTTTTTTTTTTTTTGTGAGGTATTTTTTAATAAAATATCAAATTTCTATCTAATTATTCAGTCTTTTTGGAGTGAATAAAGATGGACCAAGAGGCCCTGTAAGATGTTACATGTTTGTTTTGATGCTAATGTTGAACCACCAATCCCTTTCTGTTCCACATGTATTGAGAGAACTTTACATTATAGGGAAAGACTTTTTTTCTGAGCCAACATTGTCTAGGGCGGATGCTGTTCAGAAGCTTTCTGACAATGTTCAAAATATGTTGCAGCTTTCTCCTCAAGTGTCCCAAAACTTAGCGTCCATAAAGCCAGTGCCCTGTGCTTCCTCCATTACTCCATCTAGAGTTACTTTGCAAGACATCGCTTCATGTCCTCTGCGGTTTTTGATGCATTGTCTATTTTTCCCGTGCTGCAGGGAAAGCCCAAGAGGAAAAGTAAACAATCAGTAAGTGAGGTTTCTGACGCAGTTGTTGCTATTTCAAAACCCTCCCAGAAGCCTGAGGAGGAGGATAATTCTGTAGCATCTGAGGGTGAAATCTCACTCGGTGTAATTCCTCCTGCTGATACTGAAGTTGTATCCTTCAGGTTTAAGCCAGAATACCTCCGTTTTTGTTACTTGAGGTTTTAGCTACCCTGGACGACTCCGACACTACCGTTGTAGTCAATCCTAAGAAGTCTAGTAAGCCAAACAAATTTTGACGTGCCCTCCATGGTGGAGGTATTTCCTGTACCAGATAGGGCTACAGAGATCATTGCTAAGAAATGGGAGTGACCGGGTATTCCTTTTTCTCCATCTCCTATATTTATAAAAGTTTCCTATAGAAGATTCTATCAAGGAATCTTGGCAGACGGTACCCAAGGTGGAAGGGGCAATTTCCACACTAGCCAAGAGAACTACTATTCCAATAGAGGATAGTTGTTCCTTTAAGGATCCTATGGACAAAAAGTTAGAGGGGTTACTCAAGAAGATGTATGTACAACAGGGTTTACAATGGCAACCCGCAGTTTGTATTGCTACGATCACTAGTGCGGCCGCATACTGGTTTGATGCATTGTCTGAATCAATTCGGACATACACTCCCCTCGAAGAAATCCAGGTTAGGATTAAGGCCCTTAAGTTGGCCAGCTCCTTTATTACAGACTCTTCCCTTCAGGTTATTAAGCTGGGAGCTAAGATTTCAGGTTTTGCCATTCTGGCTCGCAGAGCTTTATGGTTTAAAATCTTGGTCTGCATATGTGTCAGTCTAAACTTTTGGCGATTCCTTAAAGGAAAATACCTAGTTTGGTCCTGGTTTTGACGGAAATAATTTCTGATATTACGGGAGGAAAGGGACATTTCCTCCCTCAGGATAAGAGAAATAAACAAAAAGGATGTCAGAGTAATTTTCGTTCCATGCAAAATTTCAAGGGAAATCCTTCCACTCCCTCCTCCAAGCAGAAGCAGTCCAAGTCTTCCTAGAGGCCCAATCAGTCTTGGAACAAGGGAAAGCAATCCAAGAAGCCTGCGGTTGAGGCTAAGGGGGATAGTTATCAACGTGTCAACTTTCCTGCCTTCGCCGGCCCAATACGCCCGCCTAAGCTTGCCTACCATCGCCGCTGCGGACCTGAAAAAAATTTGCCTAAGTTAACAATAAATCTGTCAAAAAGCCGTGCACCAAGTACGGGGCGATGAGCAGCGGACTTTGAGTTATCACTCATCCGATCTCGCTGCTCTTCGGCTTTTTTACAGCTTTATTGCTAGCCTGTCACTAAGCACCCACACTAAACTACACTGTTCTACCCCCTATACCGGAGCCCCCCGCAACTCAAAGTTACTAACCCCTAAACCGCCGCTCCTAGACCCCGCCGCAACTCTTATAAATGTATTAACCCCTAAACCGCCGCTCCCGGACCCTGCCGCAACCTATATTAAATTTATTAACCCCTAATCTGCCCCCCTACACCGTCGCCACCTAAATACATTTATTAACCCCTATCCTGCCCCCCACTACACCGCCGCCACTGTAATAAATTTATTAACCCCTAAACCTAAGTCTAACACTAACCCTAACACCCCCCTAACTTAAATATTAATTAAATATATCTAAATAATATTTCTTTCATGTAATTAGCAAGAGTCCATGAGCTAGTGACGTATGGGATATACATTCCTACCAGGAGGGGCAAAGTTTCCCAAACCTCAAAATGCCTATAAATACACCCCTCACCACACCCACAAATCAGTTTTACAAACTTTTTCCTCCTATGGAGGTGGTGAAGTAAGTTTGTGCTAGATTCTACGTTGATATGCGCTCCGCAGCAGGTTGGAGCCCGGTTTTCCTCTCAGCGTGCAGTGAATGTCAGAGGGATGTGAGGAGAGTATTGCTTATTTGAATGCAATGATCTCCTTCTACGGGGTCTATTTCATAGGTTCTCTGTTATCGGTCGTAGAGATTCATCTCTTACCTCCCTTTTCAGATCGACGATATACTCTTATATATACCATTACCTCTGCTGATTTTCGTTTCAGTACTGGTTTGGCTTTCTACAAACATGTAGATGAGTGTCCTGGGGTAAGTAAGTCTTATTTTCTGTGACACTCTAAGCTATGGTTGGGCACTTTTTTATAAAGTTCTAAATATATGTATTCAAACATTTATTTGCCTTGACTCAGAATGTTCAACTTTCCTTATTTTCAGACAGTCAGTTTCATATTTGGGATAATGCATTTGAATCAATCATTTTTTCTTACCTTAAAAATTTGACTTTTTCCCTGTGGGCTGTTAGGTTCGCGGGGGCTGAAAATGCTCCATTTTATTGCGTCATTCTTGGCGCGGACTTTTTTGGCGCAAAAAATCTTTTCTGTTTCCGGCGTCATACGTGTCGCCGGAAGTTGCGTCATTTTTTGACGTCCTTTTGCGCCAAAAATGTCGGGGTTCCGGATGTGGCGTCATTTTTGGTGCCAAAAGCATTTAGGCGCCAAATAATGTGGGCGTCTTATTTGGCGCTAAAAAAATATGGGCGTCGCTTTTGTCTCCACATTATTTAAGTCTCATTTTTCATTGCTTCTGGTTGCTAGAAGCTTGTTCCTTGGCATTTTTTTCCCATTCCTGAAACTGTCATTTAAGGAATTTGATCAATTTTGCTTTATATGTTGTTTTTTCTCTTACATATTGCAAGATGTCTCGCGTTGCATCTGAGTCAGAAGATACTTCAGGAAAATCGCTGTCTGGTGCTGGAACTACCAAAGCTAAGTGTATCTGCTGTAAACTTTTGGTAGCTGTTCCTCCAGCTGTTGTTTGTACTAATTGTCATGACAAACTTGTTAATGCAGATAATATTTCCTTTAGTAATGTACCATTACCTGTTGCAGTTCCATCAACATCTAATGTTCAGAGTATTCCTGATAACATAAGAGATTTTGTTTCTGAATCCATTAAGAAGGCTATGTCATTCCTCCTTCTAGTAAACATAAAAAAATCTTTTAAAACTTCTCTTTATACAGATGAATTTTTAAATGAACATCATTCTGATTCTAATGACTCTTCTGGTTCAGAGGACTCGGTCTCAGAGGTTGATGCTGATAAATCTTCATATTTATTTAAAATGGAATTTATTCGTTCTTTACTTAAAGAAGTACTAATTGCTTTAGAAATTGAGGATTCTGGTCCTCTTGATACTAAATCTAAACGTTTAGATAAGGTTTTTAAATCTCCTGTGGTTATTCCAGAAGTTTTTCCTGTTCCTGGTGCTATTTCTGAAGTAATTTCCAGAGAATGGAATAATTTGGGTAATTCATTTACTCCTAAACGTTTTAAGCAATTGTATCCTGTGCCGTCTGATAGATTAGAATTTTGGGACAAAATCCCTAAAGTTGATGGGGCTATTTCTACCCTTGCTAAACGTACTACTATTCCTACGTCAGATGGTACTTCGTTTAAGGATCCTTTAGATAGGAAAATTGAATCCTTTCTAAGAAAAGCTTATCTGTGTTCAGGTAATCTTCTTAGACCTGCTATATCATTGGCTGATGTTGCTGCAGCTTCAACTTTTTGGTTGGAAACTTTAGCGCAACAAGTAACAGATCATGATTCTCATATTATTCTTCTTCTGCAACATGCTAATAATTTTATCTGTGATGCCATTTTTGATATTATCAGAGTTGATGTCAGGTTTATGTCTCTAGCTATTTCTCCAACATAGGTGTGTCCGGTCCACGGCGTCATCCTTACTTGTGGGATATTCTCTTCCCCAACAGGAAATGGCAAAGAGCCCGGCAAAGCTGGTCACATGATCCCTCCTAGGCTCCGCCTACCCCAGTCATTCTCTTTGCCGTTGTACAGGCAACATCTCCACGGAGATGGCTTAGAGTTTTTTAGTGTTTAACTGTAGTTTTTATTATTCAATCAAGAGTTTGTTATTTTAAAATAGTGCTGGTATGTACTATTTACTCAGAAACAGAAAAGAGATGAAGATTTCTGTTTGTATGAGGAAAATGATTTTAGCAACCGTTACTAAAATCCATGGCTGTTCCACACAGGACTGTTGAGAGGAATTAACTTCAGTTGGGGGAACAGTGAGCAGTCTCTTGCTGCTTGAGGTATGACACATTCTAACAAGACGATGTAATGCTGGAAGCTGTCATTTTCCCTATGGGATCCGGTAAGCCATGTTTATTAAGATTGTAAATAAGGGCTTCACAAGGGCTTATTAAGACTGTAGACTTTTTCTGGGCTAAATCGATTCATTATTTACACATATTTAGCCTTGAGGAATCATTTAATCTGGGTATTTTGATATTGTCCCTGTCGCTACAGCCGCGTGTTTCTGGTTCGATGAGCTGGTAAAGGCGGTCGATAGTGATTCTCCTCCTTATGAGGAGATTATGGACAGAATCAATGCTCTCAAATTGGAAGTTTATATCGGCAGGCACTTTTTTAGACACCTTTCTCTTTAGGGGCTTTCCCAAATCATAGGCAGAGCCTCATTTTCGCGCCGGTGTTGCGCACTTGTTTTTGAGAGGCATGACATGCAGTCGCATGTGTGAGGAGCTCTGATACATAGAAAAGACTTTCTGAAGGCGTCATTTGGTATCGTATTCCCCTTTGGGCTTGGTTGGCCAATCTTAGATCTCAAGATCTTAAACAAGTTTCTCAAGGTTCCATCGTTCAAAATGGAAACCATTTGAACAATTCTTCCTTCCATCCAGGAAGGTCAATTCATGACCACGGTGGATTTAAAGGATGCGTATCTACATATTCCTATCCACAAGGAACATCATCGGTTCCTAAGGTTCGCATTCCTGGACAAGCATTACCAGTTCGTGGCGCTTCCTTTCGGATTAGCCACTGCTCCAAGGATTTTCACAAAGGTACTAGGGTCCCTTCTAGCTGTGCTAAGACCAAGGGGCATTGCTGTAGTACCTTACTTGGACGACATTCTGATTCAAGCGTCGTCCCTTCCTCAAGCAAAGGCTCACACGGACATTGTCCTGGCCTTTCTCAGATCTCACGGATGGAAAGTGAACGTGGAAAAGAGTTCTCTATCTCAGTCAACAAGGGTTCCCTTCTTGGGGACAATAATAGACTCCTTAGAAATGAGGATTTTTCTGACAGAGGCCAGAAAAACAAAACTTCTAGACTCTTGTCGGATACTTCATTCCGTTCCTCTTCCTTCCATAGCGCAGTGCATGGAAGTGATAGGTTTGATGGTAGCGGCAATGGACATAGTTCCTTTTGCGCGCATTCATCTAAGACCATTACAACTGTGCATGCTCAGTCAGTGGAATGGGGACTATACAAACTTGTCTCCGAGGATACAAGTAAATCAGAGGACCAGAGACTCACTCCGTTGGTGGCTGTCCCTGGACAATCTGTCACAAGGGATGACCTTCCGCAGACCAGAGTGGGTCATTGTCACGACCGACGCCAGTCTGATGGGCTGGGGCGCGGTCTGGGGATCCCTGAAAGCTCAGGGTCTTTGGTCTCGGGAAGAATCTCTTCTACCGATAAATATTCTGGAACTGAGAGCGATATCCAATGCTCTCAAGGCTTGGCCTCAGCTAGCGAGGGCCAAGTTCATACGGTTTCAATCAGACAACATGACAACTGTTGCGTACATCAACCATCAGGGGGGAACAAGGAGTTCCCTGGCGATGGAAGAAGTGACCAAAATCATTCTATGGGCGGAGTCTCACTCCTGCCACCTGTCTGCTATCCACATCCCAGGAGTGGAAAATTGGGAAGCGGATTTTCTGAGTCGTCAGACATTGCATCCGGGGGAGTGGGAACTCCATCCGGAAATCTTTGCCCAAGTCACTCAACTGTGGGGCATTCCAGACATGGATCTGATGGCCTCTCGTCAGAACTTCAAAGTTTCTTGCTACGGGTCCAGATCCAGGGATCCCAAGGCGGCTCTAGTGGATGCACTAGTAGCACCTTGGACCTTCAAACTAGCTTATGTATTCCCGCCGTTTCCTCTCATCCCCAGGCTGGTAGCCAGGATCAATCAGGAAAGGGCGTCGGTGATCTTGATAGCTCCTGCGTGGCCACGCAGGACTTGGTATGCAGATCTGGTGAATATGTCATCGGCTCCACCATGGAAGCTACCTTTGAGACGAGACCTTCTTGTTCAAGGTCCGTTCGAACATCCGAATCTGGTCTCACTCCAGCTGACTGCTTGGAGATTGAACGCTTGATCTTATCGAAGCGAGGGTTCTCAGATTCTATTATCGATACTCTTGTTCAGGCCAGAAAGCCTGTAACTAGAAAGATTTACCACAAAATTTGGAAAAAATATATCTGTTGGTGTGAATCTAAAGGATTCCCTTGGGACAAGGTTAAGATTCCTAAGATTCTATCCTTCCTTCAAGAAGGATTGGAAAAAGGATTATCTGCAAGTTCCCTGAAGGGACAGATTTCTGCCTTGTCTGTGTTACTTCACAAAAAGCTGGCAGCTGTGCCAGATGTTCAAGCCTTTGTTCAGGCTCTGGTTAGAATCAAGCCTGTTTACAAACCTTTGACTCCTCCTTGGAGTCTCAACTTAGTTCTTTCAGTTCTTCAGGGGGTTCCGTTTGAACCCTTACATTCCGTTGATATTAAGTTATTATCTTGGAAAGTTTTGTTTTTGGTTGCAATTTCTTCTGCTAGAAGAGTTTCAGAATTATCTGCTCTGCAGTGTTCTCCTCCTTATCTGGTGTTCCATGCAGATAAGGTGGTTTTACGTACTAAACCTGGTTTTCTTCCAAAAGTTGTTTCCAACAAAAACATTAACCAGGAGATTATCGTACCTTCTCTGTGTCCGAAACCAGTTTCGAAGAAGGAACGTTTGTTGCACAATTTGGATGTTGTTCGCGCTCTAAAATTCTATTTAGATGCTACAAAGGATTTTAGACAAACATCTTCCTTGTTTGTTGTTTATTCCGGTAAAAGGAGAGGTCAAAAAGCAACTTCTACCTCTCTCTCTTTTTGGATTAAAAGCATCATCAGATTGGCTTATGAGACTGCCGGACGGCAGCCTCCCGAAAGAATCACAGCTCATTCCACTAGGGCTGTGGCTTCCACATGGGCCTTCAAGAACGAGGCTTCTGTTGATCAGATATGTAGGGCAGCGACTTGGTCTTCACTGCACACTTTTACCAAATTTTACAAGTTTGATACTTTTGCTTCTTCTGAGGCTATTTTTGGGAGAAAGGTTTTGCAAACCGTGGTGCCTTCCATTTAGGTGACCTGATTTGCTCCCTCCCTTCATCCGTGGCCTAAAGCTTTGGTATTGGTTCCCACAAGTAAGGATGACGCCGTGGACCGGACACACCTATGTTGGAGAAAACAGAATTTATGTTTACCTGATAAATTACTTTCTCCAACGGTGTGTCCGGTCCACGGCCCGCCCTGGTTTTTTAATCAGGTCTGATAATTTATTTTCTTTAACTACAGTCACCACGGTTTCATATGGTTTCTCCTATGCAAATATTCCTCCTTAACGTCGGTCAAATGACTGGGGTAGGCGGAGCCTAGGAGGGGTCATGTGACCAGCTTTGCTGGGCTCTTTGCCATTTCCTGTTGGGGAAGAGAATATCCCACAAGTAAGGATGACGCCGTGGACCGGACACACCGTTGGAGAAAGTAATTTATCAGGTAAACATAAATTCTGTTTTTAGCTAGAAGAGCTTTATGGCTTAAAACTTGGAATGCTGATATGTCTTCTAAATCGACTCTACTTTCCATTTCTTTCCAGGGTAACAAATTATTTGGTTCTCAGTTGGATTCTATTATCTCAACTGTTACTGGTGGGAAAGGAACTTTTTTACCACAGGATAAAAAATCTAAGGGTAAAAACAGGGCTAATAATCGTTTTCGTTCCTTTCGTTTCAACAAAGAACAAAAGCCTGATCCTTCTTCCTCAGGAGTAGTTTCAGTTTGGAAACCATCTCCAGTCTGGAATAAATCCAAGCCTTCTAGAAAAGCAAAGCCAGCTTCTAAGTCCACATGAAGGTGCGGCCCTCATTCCAGTTCAGCTGGTAGGGGGCAGGTTACGTTTTTTCAAAGAAATTTGGATCAATTCTGTTCACAATCTTTGGATTCAGAACATTGTTTCAGAAGGGTACAGAATTGGTTTCAAGATAAGACCTCCTGCAAAGAGATTTTTTCTTTCCCGTGTCCCAGTAAATACAGTGAAAGCTCTAGCATTTCTGAAATGTGTTTCAGATCTAGAGTTGGCTGGAGTAATTATGCCAGTTCCAGTTCTGGAACAGGGGCTGGGGTTTTATTCGAATCTCTTCATTGTACCAAAGAAGGAGAATTCCTTCAGACCAGTTCTGGATCTAAAAATATTGAATCGTTATGTAAGGATACCAACATTCAAAATGGTAACTGTAAGGACTATCTTGCCTTTTGTTCAGCAAGGGCATTATATGTCCACGATAGATTTACAGGATGCATATCTACATATTCCGATTCATCCAGATCACTATCAGTTCCTGAGATTCTCTTTCCTGGACAAGCATTACCAGTTTGTGGCTCTGCCGTTTGGCCTAGCTACAGCCCCAAGAATTTTTACAAAGGTTCTCGGTGCCCTTCTGTCTGTAATCAGAGAACAGGGTATTGTGGTATTTCCTTATTTGGACGATATCTTGGTACTTGCTCAGTCTTTACATTTAGCAGAATCTCATACAAATCGACTTGTGTTGTTTCTTCAAGATCATGGTTGGAGGATCAATTCACTAAAAAGTTCATTGATTCCTCAGACAAGGGTCACCTTTCTGGGTTTCCAGATAGATTCAGTGTCCATGACTCTGTCTTTGACAGACAAGAGACGTCTAAAATTGATTTCAGCTTGTCGAAACCTTCAGTCACAATCATTCCCTTCGGTAGCCTTATGCATGGAAATTCTAGGTCTTATGACTGCTGCATCGGACGCGATCCCCTTTGCTCGTTTTCACATGCGACCTCTTCAGCTCTGTATGCTGAATCATTGGTGCAGGGATTACACAAAGATATCTCAATATCTTTAAAACCGATTGTACGACACTCTCTGACGTGGTGGACAGATCACCATCGTTTAATTCAGGGGGCTTCTTTTGTTCTTCCGACCTGGACTGTAATATCAACAGATGCAAGTCTTACAGGTTGGGGAGCTGTGTGGGGATCTCTGACGGCACAAGGAGTTTGGGAATCTCAGGAGGTGAGATTACCGATCAATATTTTGGAACTCCGTGCAATTTTCAGAGCTCTTCAGTCTTGGCCTCTTCTGAAGAGAGAATCGTTCATTTGTTTTCAGACAGACAATGTCACAACTGTGGCATAAATCAATCATCAAGGAGGGACTCACAGTCCTCTGGCTATGAAAGAAGTATCTCGAATTCTGGTTTGGGCGGAATCCAGCTCCTGTCTAATCTCTGCGGTTCATATCCCAGGTATAGACAATTGGGAAGCGGATTATCTCAGTCGCCAAACGTTGCATCCGGGCGAATGGTCTCTTCACCCAGAGGTATTTCTTCAGATTGTTCAAATGTGGGAACTTCCAGAAATAGATCTGATGGCGTCCCATCTAAACAAGAAACTTCCCAGGTATCTGTCCAGCTCCCGGGATCCTCAGGCGGAGGCAGTGGATGCATTATCACTTCCTTGGAAGTATCATCCTGCCTATATCTTTCCGCCTCTAGTTCTTCTTCCAAGAGTAATCTCCAAGATTCTGAAGGAATGCTCGTTTGTTCTGCTGGTAGCTCCGGCATGGCCTCACAGGTTTTGGTATGCGGATCTTGTCCGGATGGCCTCTTGCCAACCGTGGACTCTTCCGTTAAGACCAGACCTTCTGTCGCAAGGTCCTTTTTTCCATCAGGATCTCAAATCCTTAAATTTAAAGGTATGGAGATTGAACGATTGATTCTTGGTCAAAGAGGTTTCTCTGACTCTGTGATTAATACTATGTTACAGGCTCGTAAATCTGTATCTAGAGAGATATATTATAGAGTCTGGAAGACTTATATTTCTTGGTGTCTTTCTCATCTTTTTTTCTTGGCATTCTTTTAGAATTCCGAGAATTTTGCCGTTTCTTCAGGATGGTTTAGATAAAGGTTTGTCCGCAAGTTCCTTGAAAGGACAAATCTCTGCTCTTTCTGTTCTTTTTCACAGAAAGATTGCTAATCTTCCTGATATTCATTGTTTTGTACAAGCTTTGGTTCGTATAAAACCTGTCATTAAGTCAATTTCTCCTCCTTGGAGTTTGAATTTGGTTCTGGGGGCTCTTCAAGCTCCTCCTTTTGAACCCATGCATTCATTGGACATTAGATTACTTTCTTGGAAAGTTTTGTTCCTTTTGGCGATCTCTTCTGCCAGAAGAGTCTCTGAATTATCTGCTCTTTCTTGTGAGTCTCCTTTTCTGATTTTTCATCAGGATAAGGCGGTGTTGCGAACTTCTTTTGCATTTTTACCTAAGGTTGTGAATTCCAACATTAGTAGAGAAATTGTGGTTCCTTCATTATGTCCTAATCCTAAGAATTCTAAGGAGAAATCGTTGCATTCTTTGGATGTTAGAGCTTTGAAATATTATGTTGAAGCTACTAAGTCTTTTCGAAAGACTTCTAGTTTATTTGTTATCTTTTCCGGTTCTAGAAAAGGCCAGAAAGCTTCTGCCATTTCTTTGGCATCTTGGTTGAAATCTTTAATTCATCATGCCTATGTTGAGTCGGGTAAAACTCCGCCTCAAAGGATTACAGCTCATTCTATTAGGTCAGTTTCTACTTCCTGGGCATTTAGGAATGAAGCTTCGGTTGATCAGATTTGCAAAGCAGCAACTTGGTCTACTTTGCATACTTTTACTAAATTCTACCATTTTGATGTGTTTTCTTCTTCTGAAGCAGTTTTTGGTAGAAAAGTACTTCAGGCAGCGGTTTCAGTTTGAATCTTCTGCTTATGTTTTCATTAAACTTTATTTTGGGTGTGGATTATTTTCAGCAGGAATTGGCTGTCTTTATTTTATCCCTCCCTCTCTAGTGACTCTTGCGTGTAAAGATCCACATCTTGGGTAGTCATTATCCCATACGTCACTAGCTCATGGACTCTTGCTAATTACATGAAAGAAAACATAATTTATGTAAGAACTTACCTGATAAATTAATTTCTTTCATATTAGCAAGAGTCCATGAGGCCCACCCTTTTTTGTGGTGGTTATGATTTTTTTGAATAAAGCACAATTATTCCAATTCCTTATTTTATATGCTTTCGCACTTTTTTCTTATCACCCCACTTCTTGGCTATTCGTTAAACTGATTTGTGGGTGTGGTGAGGGGTGTATTTATAGGCATTTTGAGGTTTGGGAAACTTTGCCCCTCCTGGTAGGAATGTATATCCCATACGTCACTAGCTCATGGACTCTTGCTAATATGAAAGAAATGAATTTATCAGGTAAGTTCTTACATAAATTATGTTTTCTATTAACTAAATTAATCCTATTTAAAACTAAATACTTACCTTTAAAATAAACCCTAATATAGCTACAATATAAATAATAATTATATTGTAGCTATCTTAGGATTTATTTTTATTTTATAGGTAACTTTCAATTTATTTTAACTAGGTATAATAGCTATTAAATAGTTATTAACTATTTAATAGCTACCTAGCTAAAATAAAGAGAAATTTACCTGTAAAATAAAAACTAACCTGTTACAATTACACCTAACACTACACTATACTTAAATTATTCCTATTTAAAACTAAATACTTACCTGTAAAATAAACCCTAAGATAGCTACAATGTAATTAATAATTACATTGTATCTATTTTAGGATTTATATTTATTTTACAGGTAACTTTGTATTTATTTTAGCTAGTTAGCATAGTTATTAAATAGTTATTAACTATTTAACTACCTAGCTAAAAGAAATACAAAATTACCTGTAAAATAAATCCTAACCTAAGTTACAATTAAACCTAACACTACACTATCATTAAATAAATTAAATACAAATAACTACAATTAAATACAATTACATACAATTACATAAACTAACTAAAGTACAAAAAATAGGTTACAAACATTTAAAAAAATATTACAACAATTTTAAGCTAATTACACCGCTTGGAGGATCACTTCATCGGATGGAAGATTTCTTCAGCGCCCCTTGGAGGATCACTTCTGCCGCTCCGGATCTCCTCTTCAGTTCCATCGGTGGCTCGGCTGAGTGAAGACGACTAAAGGTAGGATGATCTTCAGGGGATTAGTGTTAGGTTATTCTAAGGGGGGTTTGGGTTAGATTAGGGGTATGTGGGTGGTAGGTTTTAATGTTGGGGGGGTTGTATTTTTCTTTTACAGGCAAAAGAGCAGCTTTCTTTGGGGCATGCCCCACAAAAGGCCCTTTTAAGGGCTGGTAAGGTAAAAGAGCTTTGAACTTTTTTAATGTAGAATAGGGTAGGGAATTTTTTCATTTTGGGGGGCTTTGTTATTTTATTAGGGGGCTTAGATTAGGTGTAATTAGCTTAAAATTGTTGTAATATTTTTTAAATGTTTGTAACCTATTTGTAACCTATTTTTTGTAACTTAGCTTTTTTTATTTTTTGTACTTTAGTTAGTTTATGTAATTGTATTTAATTGTAGTTTTTTGTATTTAATTTATTTAATTTATTTAATGATAGTGTAGTGTTAGGTTTAATTGTAACTTAGGTTAGGATTTATTTTACAGGTAATTTTGTATTTCTTTTAGCTAGGTAGTTATTAAATAGTTAATAACTATTTAATAACTATTCTAACTAGCTAAAATAAATACAAAGTTACCTGTAAAATAAATATAAATCCTAAAATAGATACAATGTAATTATTAATTACATTGTAGCTATCTTAGGGTTTATTTTACAGGTAAGTATTTAGTTTTAAAAAGGAATAATTTATTAAAGTGTAGTGTTAGGTGTAATTGTAACTTAGGTTAGTTTTTATTTTACAGGTAAATTTCTCTTTATTTTAGCTAGGTAGCTATTAAATAGTTAATAACTATTTAATAGCTATTATACCTAGTTAAAATAAATTGAAAGTTACCTATAAAATAAAAATAAATCCTAAGATAGCTACAATATAATTATTTATATTGTAGCTATATTAGGGTTTATTTTAAAGGTAAGTATTTAGTTTTAAATAGGATTAATTTAGTTAATAGAAATACTATTACATTTTTTTAATTAATATTTAAGTTAGGGGGTGTTGGGGTTAGTGTTAGACTTAGGTTTAGGGGTTAATAAATTTATTACAGTGGCAGCGGTGTAGTGGGGGGCAGGATAGGGGTTAATAAATGTATTATAGGTGGCGACAGTGTAGGGGGGCAGATTAGGGGTTAATAAATTTAATATAGGTTGCGGCGGGGTCAGGGAGCGGCGGTTTAGGGGGTAATAACTTTATTTAGTTGCGGCGGTGTAGGGGGGGACAGCTTAGGGGTGTTTAGACTCGGGGTACATGTTAGGGTGTTAGGTGTAGACAGCTCCCATAGGAATCAATGGGATGTCTGGCAGCAGCGAACTTGTACTTTCGCTATGGTCAGACTCCCATTGATTCCTATGGGATCCGCCACCTCCAGGGCGTCTGATTGAAAACCAGGTACGCTGGGCCGGAAAAGTGCCGAGCGTACCTGCTAGTTTTTTGATAACTAGCAAAAGTAGTCAGATTGTGCCGCACTTGTGTGCGGAACATCTGGAGTGACGTAAGAATCGATCTGTGTCGGACTGAGTCCGGCGGATCGAAGCTTACGTCACAAAATTCTACTTTGCCGGTCTCTAGCCTTTTGATAACTAAGGCGAATCAGCCTTGCCACAAATACGCTGCGGAATTCCAGCGGATTTGAGGTTGACGGCTTGATAACTAGGCCCCTAAGACGGCATGAAGGGCCTGCCTCCGATCCCGGACCGGATCTTGTAGGGGGCAGACTTTCATTCTTCACTCAGGCTTGGGTTTGAGATGTTCAGGATCCCTGGGCGGTGGACATTGTGTCCCAAGGATACAAGCTAGAGTTCAAGACCTTTCCTCCCAGGGGCAGATGTATGCTTTCAAGATTATCTGTAGACTAGACACAGAAAGGCGTTCTTACACTGTGTACGGGACCTCTCCGACCTGGGAGTGATAGTTCCTGTCCCAATGCAGGAAAGGGGTCTGGGGCTCTATTCCAATCTGTTCGTGGTTCCCAAAAAGGAGGGAACCTTCAGACCAATTTTTAGATCTCAAGAGTCTAAACAAATTTCTGAGTGCCGTCCTTCAAGATGGAAACTATTCGTTCCATTCTTCCTTTGGTCCAGGAGGGTCAGTTTATGACAACGGTGGATTTAAAGGATGCGTACCTGCATGTTCCCATCCACAGGGACCATCACAAGTTTCTAAGGTTTGTATTTCTAGACAATCGCTTCCAGTTCGTGGCTCTTCCATTTGGTCTTGCCACAGCTCCTAGAATTTTCTCAAAGGTTCTGGCGGTGCTCCGATTGTGGGGCATTGCAGTGGCACCTTATCTGGACAACATTCTAGTTCAGGCGCCTTCCTTTCAACAAGCGAGATAACACACGGAAATGTTGTTGGCTTTCATGCGGTCTCACGGATGGGAGGTGAATTTGCAAAAGAGTTCCTTTGTTCCAAATGCAAGGGTAATTTTCTTGGGAAACATAATAGATTCCTTATCAATTACATTTTTCTGACAGATGTCAGGAAATCAAAGATTTTCGATTCTTGCCTAGCTCTTAAGTCCTCTACTTGGCCATCAGTGGCTCAATACATGTAGGTAATCGGGCTGATGGTAGCGGGACATCATCCCGTTCACCCGTTTCCACCTCAGACCTCTGCAGTTAAAGGGACACTGTACCCAAAATTTTTTCTTTTGTGATTCAGAGAGCATGCAATTTTAAGCAACTTTCTAATTTACTCCTATTAATTTTTCTTCATTCTCTTGGTATGTTTATTTGAAAAGCAAGAATGTAAGTTTAGATGCTGGCCCATTTTTGGTGAACCTGGGTTGTCCTTGCTGATTGGACAGCACCAATAAACCAGTGCTGTCCATGGTTCTGAAACCAAACATTTGCTGGCTCCTTAGCTTAGATGCCTTCTTTTTCAAATAAAGATAGCAAGAAAAGGAAGAATAATTGATAATAGAATTAAATTAGAAAGTTGCTTAAAAGTGCATGCTCTATCTGAATCATGAAAGAAAAAATTTGGGTTCAGTGTCCCTTTAAGCATGCTCAGGTAGTGGAACGGGGTTATGCGGATCTGTCTCTGCGATTACAGCTGGAGCAGGAGACAAGGGATTCTCTACTTTGGTGGTTGTCTTGGGATCATCTCTCCCAGGGGACCTGCTTTCGCAGACCCTCTTGGGTGATTGTGACAACAAGATGCCAGCCTTCTGGAATGGGGAGCAGTCTGGGGCTCTCTAAAGGTTTAGGGAACATGGACTCTGTTCTACCCATAAACATTCTGGAACTAAGAGCAATCTTCAATGCTCTTCTGGCCTGGCCTCAGTTAGCCTCGGCTCGGTTCATCAGGTGCCAGTCGGTTGATGTAAACCACTGAGGTTATATTATCCATCAGGGAGGAACTCTGAGTTCCTTGGCCATGACAGAGGTAGCCAATATCATTTGGTTGGCGGAGACCCACAATTGCTGTCTGTCAGCGATTCACATTCCAGGAGTGGACAACTGGGAGGCGGACTTCCTGAGCAGGCAGACCTTTCACCCGGGGGGAGTGGGAACTCCATCCGGAGGTGTTTTCAGCCTGATTCTCAAATAGGGTAAGCCGGAATTGGATCTCATGGCATCCCGGCAGAATGCCAAGCTTCTGAGGTACGGGTCCATGTCAAGTGACCCTCAGGCTGTACTGATAGACGCTCTGGCGGTACCTTGGAATTTCAGTCTCGCATACCTATTTCCTCTGTTCGCTCTTTGACCTCGGGTCATTGCTCGAATCAAGCAGGAGAAGGCGTCGGTGATCCTCATTGCACCGACATGGCCTCGCAGGATTTGGTATACAGACCTGGTGGACATGTCATCTCTCCCACCTTGGAGACTTCTGTTGAGGAAGGACCTTCTACTTCAAGGGCCCTTCCTTCATCCAAATCTAGTGTCTCTGAAGCTGACTGCTTGGAGATTGAACGCTTAATCTTATCCAAGCGTGGATTTTCGGAATCGGTCATTGAGACCATGATTCAGGCTCGTAAACCTGTGACTAGAAAGATTTACCATAAGATATGGCGTAAATATCTATATTGGTGTGAATACAAGGGATAGTCTTGGAGTAGAGTTCAAATTCCTAAAATCCTGTCTTTTCTCCAAGAAGGTTTGGAGAAGGGTTTATCGACAAGTTCCCTAAATGGTCCAATATCTGCCTTGTCTATTTTGTTACATAAACGTCTGGCGGACGTCCCAGACGTGCAATCGTTTTGTCAGGCCTTGGTCAGGATCAGGCCTGTGTTCAAGTTACTCCTCCATAGAGTCTTAATTTTAGTTCTTAAGGTACTTCAGTGGGCTCCATTTGAGCCTATGCATTCCTTAGATATTAAGTTGTTATCTTGGAAAGTTTTGTTTCTTGTTATTTCATCTGCTCGTAGAGTGTCAGAGCTCTCAGCATTACAATATGAGTCTCCTTACCTTATTTTTCACTCGGATAAGGTGGTTTTACATACTAAATTAGGGTTTCTCCCTAAGGTAGTTTCGGATAGGAACATTATTCAGGAGATTGTTTTTCCGTCCTTGTGTCCTAATCCTCCTTCTCAGAAGGAACGACTTCTGCACAATCTGGACGTGGTGTGTGTATTAAAGTTCTATTTGCAGGCGACTAAGGATTTTTGTCTTCTGCTCTGTTTGTGGTATTCTCTGGGAAACGTAAGGGGCAGAAAGCTACGGGTACTTCTTTCTTTGTAGCTGAAGAGTATCATTCGGTTTGCCTATGAAACTGCTGGTCAGCAGCCTCCTGAGAGAGTTACGGCTCATTCTACGAGGGCTGTTTGCTCTTCTTGGGCATTCAAAAAGGAAGCTTCTGTGGAACAGATTTGCAAGGCTGCAACTTGGTCCTCTCTTCACACTTTTTCAAAATTCTATAAATTTGACACTTTTGCCTGTCTTGTCCCTCCCTTATCTGTGTCCTCTAGCTTGGGTATTGATTCCCAATAGTAATTAGATGATCCGTGGACTCGTGTCATTAGAAAAAACAAAATTTATGCTTACCTGATGATGATAAATTTCTTTCTTGATGCAATGAGTCCGCGGCCCGCCCTGTTCTTTACAGGTTGTTGGTATGTTATAAACTTCAGACACCTCTGCACCTTTGTTGCTTCCTTTCTCTCTTTTACTTTGGTCGAATGACTGGGGTTAAAGGGAAGGGAGGTGATATTTAACAGCTTTGCTGTGGTGGTCTTTGCTGCCTCCTGCTGGGCATGAGTGATATTCCCAATAGTAATTAGATGATCCGTGGACTCATCGTGTCAAGAAAGAAATACATTTATCAGGTAAGTATACATTTTTGTTTTTTCTTCATTCTCTTGCTCTTTATTTGAAAAGCTAGAATGTAAGTTTAGAAGCCGGCCCATTTTTCGCCCACAGCCTGGGTTGTGCTTGCGGATTGGTAGCTAAATGCATCCACCAATAAAAAAGTACTGTCCAGGGTACTGAACCAAAAAAAGCTTGCTCCTTAGGTTACATGCCTTCTTTTTCAAATATATAGCAAGAGAACAAAATACAAACTGATAATAGGAGTAAATTAGAAAGTGGCTTAACATTGCATGCTCTATCTGAATCATGATAAAACATTGGGTTTAGTGTCCCTTTAACTTAAGGTAGGGGAAATTTTGACTTTGTTTAAAGTAGAAGTGCATAATAAAGACAAACAAGCAATAGATGGTTATCTGACACATTTTATTTTTCCCCCCGTTTTCCAGTTCCCTGTATCATGTGACAGCCATCAACTAATCAGATTAGTATACGTATACCCTGTTAGCTTGTGTACATGCTCAGTAGGATCAGTGTGAATATAAAGATTGTGAAAAAATTGATAATGGAAGTAAATTGTGTCTTAAAACTGCATGTTCTATCTGAATCATAAGTTTATTTTGACTTGAGTGTCCCTTTTAGTGTGTTCATTGTAAATGGACATGAAACTCACATTTTTTTTCTTTCATGATTTAGAAAGAGAGCATGCAATGTTAAACAACTTTCCAATTCACATCTAATTTGCTTATTCTCTTGATATCCTTTGTTTAAAATCATATCTAGATAGGCTCAGTGGCTGCACATAGATGCCTTGTGTGATTGGCTCACTCATGTGTACTGTTATTTCTTCATTAAGGAATATCTAAAGAATGAAGCAAATTTAGATAATATAGGGAAATTGGAATGTTTAAAAGGGCATTCTCTATCTGAATCCATGAGAACATTTTTGGGTTTCATGTCCCTTTTACTTATGCATTAATCAATTAACATAATCTGCTAATAACAAGATTAGTTCTAACTGACCACCTCTTACTGTAGTGAAGTCGTCATTTACAAAAGTATGCAGTGGCCCTTCATCAGAGTTTACCCTGGCAGGAACTACAGAAAGTCTAAATGTATCTATTTGTGTTTCTTTTATTCTATTTTCTTAGAGAAAAGCTGTTGGTGAACTGATCTTTAAGCCAAAGTCTTGTCATTTTGTGATGGATCGCTACCGTTACTTTATTTTTAACCAGAGGAGCATGGTGATGCTGGGCATTATACAGATTGCATGTGCTGGAGTGACCATTGTTTGTGGTTTTATGGATGGGGCCTTTAGAAAGGAATCTACACTGGGCAACACCAGAGCACCACTCTGGGCAGGAGTGGTAATGTATCTTTCTTTAATGTCTCCCTATTGTTACATCTGTCAAAACATTGCACTGAATATGGTAAAAGCTAAATATCTCTGTGTGCAATATAATACTTTAGGGAGATTTTTTGTTTTTAAAGGTGAAGCTCTATTTGTATACTGGCTGGTAGGGCCAGCTTCCACAGGTGCAAGACGAGAAGTTGTTTTTTTATTTAGTGCTGGGATGTTGGTTTCCCAAAAAAACAAAGGTGGTGGCGTGTTGTGTTTTTGTTTTGTTTTTTGTTTTTTTTATTATATAAAATGTACAAAGATCACAAAGCGTGAATTAATGAAAAATAAATGTGATTGAAGTGCAAAATTAAATAAATTATTAGGATATGTCTGTCCAAAAGTGATGTTGACAAGGAGCAATCTAGTGACACAAATCTTCAATAGGTCCTCAAATGAGAGAAGAAAGCACAAAATAGTGTAATGCTGTAACCAGCTGGGTAAAGCTTGGTTAAAAGGACGATTGGCTACTCACATGTGGTGGAGCTTACACACGCTCTATGGTATGCCCACACCTACTTTTATACTGGTAGGCAAACCGTATCCCACAACGATTAAGATAAAATATTTATTAAAACATTAAAATATTTCACAAATGCTCAGTGAAATACATAGTACATAGGGATCCAAATGGAAAAATATAAATGAGCACTGTCCACAGCAAACCAAAATGCCGGATGGATGCGGATAGAAAGACCGGCTAAGTTGTGCTCCGCCCTAAGCGTCACTGGCACGTATTGACGTAAAGGTGGGTAAGAAAGTTGTGAGTAGCCAATCGTCCTTTTAACCAAGTTACCCTGCTGGTTTCAGTATTACACTATTTTGTGCTTTCTTCTCTCAAAAGCACATCACTTTTGGACGGACATTCTTCTAATTTTTTTTTAAATTTTGGGACTTAGTTTTTTTTTTTTTTTTTTTATTATTGTAACAAACAAAACCACAAACTACAATGTGGGAAAACAAAATCTATGAAGCCAGACATAAAAAGATATTGTATACATACCCGTTTTACATAGATGAATTTAAGGTAGCCATAGTGGCATTTTAGACCAGACATAAAAATATTAAGTTAGACCTGCCTTCTATTCAGCGCCCACCCACCTTTATTGATGCAGTTTTTGAACCTCTATTTCAGACTTGTATGGCTTTTATAGTAGTAAAATGTACATACATAAATTCATTAGAATATGTAACTGTAGGACTACATTGCAATGCACTGTTTTATTCCTTTTGCATAGGTTAAAGTATCACTCAGGAGCTGCAGACACTGCTACAAAGCCAATCAGTAGCTTGTCAGCTTTTGTACCCACTCTGGACCAGCAGTTCTCTGTTGCCCCCAAGACACATTTGTGGGGGTTAAAGGGACATGAAACTCTGGCACCAGCTTGCACATTGTGATTTCAGCTTTCTGATTCAGTATGTAGCTATGAAAGTAAACAAGTGAAGTGTATAGTTTACTTATTAAAACAATCGGCCTAGTCTTTAAATTTCTCAAACCACACATACTCCTGCTACTTATGCAAGGGAACAACAAAGACCAATCATTGTTTGCATTTACTATTTTCCACAAAATAATTTCCCCAATTCTCATAAAATAGGTATATTTCATATCCATTGAATTGTCTAAGGATCAATGCATACAGATATATAGTAAGCAAAATATGATATATGAAGACTTACTAGTCATTAGCATTTTATTTTAACCCTTGAAAATAATTTATTGAGTTGTACAGCCAAAATACAAAAACAGTAATACAAATATCTCAAAACTGGTGGGCCATTTGCCTCCGTTTAATGTGGCCAGCCAATCGTCAGTTTAAATTAAAGTAGATCCGACCTGGTGCCTGCAATATGGTCAGAAGGGAGAAAACTACATCTCCCAGCATGAAACAGGCAGTAGCAGCAAAGAAAGCAGCTTACATCAGGAGAGTGGAAGCCGATTATGAGCCGCGTTGTGAGCCGTGATTCAGGGAGCATCTTGCATCGTGGGACATAGTTTTAATGGCAATTGCGCTCTATGCACCAACAACTTTTGATTTTGCTTCCCCCTTGAACACCAATGCATATTTTAAATCGTTTTGTGTTTTTTTTGTTTTTGTACTTCCTGAACACCAAATATACAGTATACAACAGAAATGAGTACACCCCTCTGTATTGTCACTTAAATGAGTCAAAATGGTATCACCTTGCAGTAATTGCATTACTTCTAAGTTACAGTAGGGTATTTGCTCTTATGTAAAATTAAAAACTAAGTTATAGATTACTAAGTTTCTAATGTTTGAGTATTCACTTCATCTTCTTGCTGTAAAGTCAACAATTCTCAAATATAAATTACAGGAAAAGAGGTAAAGAAAGATGGACAACTGATTTTTGTTCTGAGTTTGTGACTGACTTTATAGAGGTGCACTGGCTGAGCAGCGACATTGTCCTGTAAAGGTTCTTTGAACTGATGCAGGAAGTCTGCATTTTCACGGAGGATATACTGGATATTTCTGATCTTGATCCAAAGTGGCTAATGGACCTAGTATTGTGTGTTGCCATCACGCAGGAGCTGCACTAACAACTTAAAACTACAGGGGCCATAAAGCTCGGATTAGGGTAAACCGCTCAGACAAATCTCAGCCATTTTCCGACCTGCAAGTCTTTTTTTTTTTTTTTTTTTTTTTTTTTTTTTATCCAGAAGAGGAGGGCAGGAGGTCTAACTTTTGTTCTGATTGTTGCTGCCATTAACCCCTTAACGCCATTGGGACATTCCATACCGTCCTAACTGCGCTGGACTTTATCTCCTTCAGGATGGCATAGAATGTCCTAGCTGTACTGAAGTAGCTACGCCTTCCTGACTGGGATTGCGGACTAGAGGGCGTGCCTAGCGTCATAGGCACTCCACTCAGACCCGATACATTGTAATCAAGCGATCGCATGTATGATCATGTGATTTTCAATTTTTTACTCAAACTTTGTTTCGATGTAACAAATTAGTACCGGCAGGAAGAGGTTAATAAACTACAACAGGAATTTGATCAGCAATTTTGTTTTTCAATAGTTACTATGTTATTTCCCAGATGTTTGCTGACCCCTTCTCCTTTGATGTGAACAGTGCTCCAAATGGAGCTTGTAGACCTGCAGTACAGAACTGACTTCTAAACCAAATTTAGAGAGGCACAAGGAAATACAAATGATTGGTCTGATTCTAAGAGTTACCACCTACCTTTCTTAGAGCTGTTCAAGCGAGTCATGCGCTTATTTGGAAGCTCATATCTTTGTGAGAAATTGTTCTCAACTATGAACTTATAAAAAATAAAAAATAGATTCCTGACTCCCCATCTCTAGGACTGTCAGGATATACACTGCCAACTCCGCCTAAGCAAATGTGGGCCACCTGACTCAGCAGAAACACTGCCAAGTGTCTAGCAGCAAGAATTGAGTTTTAATTTAACATGACTGTTGTATTATATATTGCCGATATAACGAATTTAACACCTTAAGTTTCTTTTTATGAAGAAATAAAGATTTTATACTTTTTGGAAATTTGTTGTTTTTTTGTTCAAGCTGCCCCATAGGAGAACATGACTTGGCCAGTTGGGCCCCTTGGTAAGTTGAGTTTGAGACACCTGTAGTAGCCCATGGAAAAAGCTTCTGTACTTTTTACTAGTTTTGTCTTTGGAAGATTTAGTTTTGCTGTAAAAACAGCCTAAATCTAACTAAATCATAGGATGTTTTAAACCATACCACATTTTGCTTTCTTACTAATCCTACATGAATTTAGTAAACTATTTTCATTTCTTGCAGATCATGACTGTCCCAGGAGTTTTGGCTTTATTTTCTTCTCAGAAGAAAAACCCAGTATTGGTAAGATATATATTTATTCTATTATTTTTCCCAGTACTATGAGCCGTAAATTAACATTTTTTTTTATTTTTTTTTTTAAACTCTTGAAGTCAGAAATGGGGAGGGGGGAGAAGATTTATTTTTAAACCAAGCAATAGTTTTCCATAGTTCTTGTGCCTAGTTTTCCTATTTTGGAATCTGTTTTCATTTAACAAACCCACTAGCTGAAGAGTAGTCCTTTTACTGTAGAACAGCATAATGCAATCCCTAGTGTTAGTGTTAGCAATCTGCACCCTTTTTATCTTCTAAGCTACATGACTTGCGTTGGAAACATTTGCTTTTCTTTCTCCAGGTGAACACACTTATTGCTGCATCGGTATTTTCGTGTTTTACCACACTGATCATTGTTGTATATGCTTGCCTGACGCTGGCATATGGGGAGGAGGATGATGATGTGTTTGCTCACACACCTGTCCATATTATTCACACAGTAAGTGCTTGAAAAACAGGAATATATCATGTGTATAGAATAGTGTAATGTTGTGTGAATATAGTCTAGTGAACAGCACGCTGGCAAATACAATTAAATATACTATAATCTGAAAATATTTAACATATTCAACCCAGTATCTGCAGGGTTTAAACTTTAAAGTTGTGGTTTAGAAGTATCCTGGTACCTTTCAAACCTTTAACAAGCGTGTATACACATTTTGTGAATATTGTAACCAACTTTCAAGTTTCCAAACCATAGAAAAGACTCCTTAATTGAAAAGACAAACAAACTGTACCACCCTCAAGTGTGCAAAGTCCTGTGCTGCAAAGTGGCGGTTCAATATGTGTACATATAAATAAATCCCCCAGGCATAAACTGAACAATGTGATTAGAATTCTATAGAAGTACTCTGACTTTCTGTCAACCAAACTGCAGACAGAGGTTAGCTTTCAAAACAAAGACCTTGAAAACAAATAGCTCAGCTACAGAGATGACTTGCTTATAACGTGCCTCAAATTCCCCAGGTTGTCATAGAATGATAGTGCCTTGTTCAAAGTCCTTACCCACAAATTGCAACAGTCAAGAACATTTTCTCCCAACTCCATTCCTCAGGATCCTTAACAGGCCAGATATTCATATCATCACTAGCTGATGGGTGAGCTGATTATTTTAATTTTGCTCTAGTTAAGATATAATAAATATCTGGCCTGTTATGGGTCCTGAGGACTGGAGTTGGGACATACTGATCAAGAAAGATGCCCAGTAGTGCAATAAATAATCACTTATCTATATTGTATCTTTGACTTAATTTTTTAACTTTTTTTTTTTTTTTTTATTTTTTTTTTCATCCCCCTTCAGAAATTCATACTTGGCAGACTCGTGCAAGGAGCAAATATAGCAATGCTTATCTCTTCCTTTGTCAGCCTTTTTGTGGTCCTGTGTATTTCATACATGGGTTGCAGAAGTTTGCCACATTGTATGTGCTATGACAACATCACTGGAATGGTAAGTAGGGAACCTCTGTGCATAGTTTTATGAAAGTGTAAGCTCGCTAGCTCTTGCATTATCACTTATTAGAACTATATTTCTTACAATGACTACGCACTTTACAACCATACTATACGATGGAGGGGAAGGCAGAGCAGTGATACTTCAATCCACATGAGATGAAAGGGGGTGGCCATTTTACAAGGTGCTATGTAATCTAAATATGTTAGAAAACCTACATTATTTTAGGGATATTTTTTAGTGGTGCACTACATCTGTATGTAGTAACATTTCCATTTATTAGTATTGTGTGCTTTAGATTAAAAAAAAAAGGAATCCATTCTATGTCATTTCTCACTTGTACCGTTTCAGGAGTGGTTACATCCTACACATGAGCAGCCTCAGACTGTTGAACTGGTGTGCACTTTTAGAGGTGAGATCATTGCATTGTGAGAAGTTAAAAATAAAGTATTCAGGTGGTGGTTTGCCTGCTCATTCCCCTATGAAGTCCTAGGGCGCATGTGCAAAAGTTCAGCGTATACATACGAGCCTGATACGCTGATGGCTGTCATATGAAACTGGACAAGCAAAATATACTTGAAAAAAAGTAAGTGCTATTGCATTGTCTTGGTGTCATGCATGTGTTGATTATGCAATTTTATTTAACCCTTTAAGGACCAGCGACGTACCCAGTACGTTGCTGGTCTTTCAATGCGGCTTGTGGGGTTTTTTTTTTTTTTTTTCTCTATGGCACAGTCTGGCCACCAGCGGTGAGACAGTGCTATCGCAGAGTTTGTAACAGCTAAGTCTTGCCTATTATGGGAAAAAAAAACCTACAAGGTACATTGTGGTCATTTAGAGATTAAAAGGGCAGTCTTCACCTTAGTCATGTTAAAGTCTTACTTTAGATGAGGCTGCAAATATCCTCCTATACCCTTTCTATATCATGCAATTGGAACAGTGAAAAGGTTATTTTAAAATGACTATAGTTTCTGCATTAAAGGCTTCACTAGTTACAAAAGACTCACTAATTGTAGTCAATGCTATTCAGAAGAGTGCATAGATGCAGCCCAGATTGTGATGTCATCAGTGGGCAGAGCTTGGCAGCCAATTTAAAGGGACAGTCTAGGCCAAAATAAACTTTTATGATTCAGATAGAGCATGTCATTTTAAACAATTTTCCAATTTACTTTGATCACCAATTTTGCTTTGTTCTCTTGGTATTCTTAGTTGAAAGCTTAACCTAGGAGGTTCATATGCTAATTTCTTAAACCTTGAAGCCCACCTCTTTCAGATTGCATTTTAACAGTTTTTCACCACTAGAGGGTGTTAGTTCACGTATTTCATATAGATAACTTCACGTGCACGAGCACAGTGTTATCTGTGAGCAGGCACTGATTGGCTAGACTGCAAGTCTGTCAAAAGAACTGAAAAAAGGGGAAGTTTGCAGAGGCTTAGATACAAGATAATCACAGAGGTTAAAAGTATATTATTATAACTGTGTTGGTTATGCAAAACTGGGAAATGGGTAATAAAGGGATTATCTATCTTTTAAAACAATAAAAATTCTGGTGTAGACTGTCCCTTTAAAGTGACCAGAAACCATTATTCATTTTAAAATAGCTTTTTTACTGTTATCGATGCACAATATAGAAAGGCGTGTAGGAGATAATTACAGCTTAATCTAAAGTAAGACTTTAAGATGACTAAGGTGTAGCCTGATCCTTTTTAAATGGAAATACTTAGCTTGTAGAAAGGGTAATATATTGAAATGGATTTTTAAATTGTAGTAACATCTCTTAAACTAGTCAGCTAAACTAGAGATTTCAAAATGGTAATTTTCTCTATGCAAAATGGAGCTTGGTTGTCTCTTCCTGCGACATATTTTTGTAAAAACAATACATTTTACACTTGTCTCTTGCACACTGTAAATGTAGGAGCTCAATGAGGAGTAAATTAATCTGTGTGCACCAAAAGTTATTATAAAATATGTCAAGTTATAAAAGCATGTAAAGTAATCTGTCTGCATCACACAACATTTTCTGGTATGTATTGTTGAAGTATTTGCAGAACAAAAAAGAATTTAAAGGGACAGTCTACAATATAATTTTTATTGTTTTAAAGATAGATAATCTCTTTATTACCCATTCCTAAGTTTTGCATAACCAACAGTTATATTAATGTACTTTTTACCTCTGATTACCTGGTATCCAAGCCTCCTCTAACAGCCCCCTGATCACATGACTTTTTTATTTATTATCTAGTGACTTGCATTTAGTACTGCGTTGTGCTAAGTCTTTAACTCCTCGGGCGTGAACACTTTGTTATCTATATGGCCCACATGAACTCCTATTGTGAAAAGCTAACAAAGCATGTGATTAGAGGCTGTCTGTAGTGGTTTAGAAACAGGCAGACATTTAGAGGCTTAAATGTTATATAAAGTATATTAATAACAATGTTGGTTGTGCAAAGCTGAGGAATAGGTAGTAAAGGCATTATCTATCTTTTTAAACAATATCAATTTTAGTGTAGACTGTCCTTTTTAAAGAGTCTACTCCAGAATTTCTGTTTAAAAAGATAGATCATCCCTTTATTACCCATTCACACGCAGGGTCGACTCCAAGGGGGGGCATTGGGGGGGCAATGCCCACCCAATGGAATGCTGTGCCCCCTCAAATACACTTTAAAAATAATAAATAAACTAATGAATTGTTATGTAATGCTGCATGCTGGGGGCGGAGTTAACTGCCAAACTGTGAAGTCGCATCTGCAAGGAGCTCCATGTCTTAACCTTATTTGGAATTGGAAGTTAGAGGCTTTTTGGTCTTGTCTTTAATCCTATTCATTTTACCGAACTATCGTGAGTTACTCGTTTTCTTAAACAATAGACCACGATAAGAATATGATTGTATCATATAAATATAAGTCTATAAATTGCTACCGGCTTCTATTGATGTGATCTTAGGCCTGGCCTAAGATCACAGTGCACTTTTGAGGCGTCGCTAGAAGCCGGTAGCAATTTATAGACACATTTATATGATACAATCATATTCTTATAGGTTCACAGTACATAGGTTGTACTAAGTAGCCTATCTGTTAGTTATTGCAAAACAGGTATTGCTAAATCTAATCTACAAAATTACCAGTACCTGAAAATCCTCACTGTTGTTGCAAACAAAGGGGTTAATTGCATTTGGGGGTTTGGGGTGGATGGCTGTTTAGGGGACATGATTGAGATTTTGTATCATGGTGATTAAGGGGTGAATTGTTTTTAAGGAGCTATTGCACTGGGGGGCTCTGTTTTAGTGCACTGCATAGGATTTAGACTTTATTCTTTTACCTTGTGATTTAGCACATATTCTCCAAATGTTAATAGTGGGGGATAAGCCAGCCAGAAGCTACACTTTCCTGCATAATATGTAGGTCTGCTCTTATTTTGACTCGTACATGATTTGTAAATGCGTGTCCCCTCATTTAATTCATTCTGGAGCCAACCCTGTTCACACGGTTATATTAATGCACATTTTACCTCTGTGATTACCTTGTATCTAAGCCTCTGCCGACTGCCCCCTTATTTCAGTCTTTTTAACCTTTTAGCCAATCTGTGTCCTCTCATAAATAACTCCATGGGAGTAAGCACAATGTTATCTATATGGCACACTGTCAAGGTGTAAAATGCTAAAAATGCAGCCTTAGAAATTACATATGAGCAACAAAGAATACCAAGAGAACAAAGCAAATTTTGATGATAAAAGAACATCTGAATCATGAGGTTTATAATTTTGACTAGCCTGTCCCTTTAATCATTTTTCTAATATTTGTAACTAATTATGCTTTTTAAACTTTGCATGATGTTTTTGATTTCTTCCTCCAGGTGGTGATGAAAGGATTTTCAATTCTCCTGTACCATTCACAGAGAGCGCTGCAGAAACAGAAGAGGAGTTTTCACGACCTCCCCCTTACATTAGATTTTCATAAACGACACAAACTTTCTGAATGTTGACTATGAATTCATTGCCATTTACTTTTTTTTTTTTTTCACTTGTCCTCTTAAATTATTTGTTATGCTTTTTTAAACTGATTTTTATGAAGGCGTTTGTTAAGTTTTTTTTACTGAGTCCTATTTATAAACACAGCAGATAAATCTGCACAAATGAATAAAGCTAAACTGTTATGAGCAGTGTGAGAAATTAAAATGTATAAAGCCTTCTTAAAGGACCATTATACTAATTTGTTCATTACATTTTAACACTAGCAACCTTTGCAAATGGGTTAAACACAGTTTAAAGGGACATAAACCCAAAATATTTTTAAAGATTCGGATAGAACTTCTAATTTTAAACAACTTTCCAATGTAAAATTAGTTTTTCTTGTTACCTTCCTGTTTTTCAATAAAGGATAAGTTCAGGAGAGTGCGCGTCTCTGCCAGACTTTATGGCAGCAGTTTTGCACCTGTGCTATACACTAGCAAGAGCACTAGATGGCAGCACTGTTTCCCGGTCATTTAGGGCTCCAGACTTGTGCACACAATCTCTTAAACATGAGAATAAAACAAATTTAATAATAGTACATTGGAAACCTTTTTTTAAAATTGTATTCTCTATCTGAACGGTGGGAAAAAAATTGGGGTTTAAAGTACCAATCAGGAGCTGCAGAAACGGCTTCTGACCCACTCCACAGCAGCAGTTACACTGCTAGATCATGAGACTGCTGCTGACCCAATCAATAGTGGTAGTTTCCACTCTGGACCAGCAGTTCTCTGCAGCTCCCAAGTGGTACTTAAACACAGCATTGCAGGATAACTAGTATTAAAGTTACAAAATGAGCTTGCAACCCCTCCCCCATATAATGGACCTTTTAATAGCCACAGAGAACGTTAGCTCAATGTACTATTTTGGAGCACAAGTTTTCAATTGTAGGTTTACTAATGTAATTATTGTTGCAAACTTTCTGACTGCACCAAAATAGTCATTTATTATAAGAATGTCATCTAATACTAAGGTAGTGCATGGTTTTTAACATCAATTAATATTTCACTTTTTACAATCTATGTACTAAAATATCCTTGTCTATAGTTTTGTATACAGGTGTTATTTTGGGTACAGTCAACTTAATTTAAAAATACGAAATTCAGAAACACTACACTATTTGCCTCACTTTCCAATTTATATCTAATTTGCTTCATTTTCAATATCCTTTGTTGAAAAGCATATCTAGATAGGCTGCTGATTGCTGGCTGGACATAAATTCAAATGCTTTTCGATCTTTAGGACTTAAATGAGGAATATATATAATTATTTTATTCCAGCACTCTGCTAAGGTTAAAAGCAAAAATGGAAGTGTTAGTTACTGCATCTGGCTAAATGGGACAAGCCCAGGTACCTCGTCAAGGTCCCTTCCAAATCCTGGGTCCCTAAAACAGCCACACAATGCAAGCTCTGAATCCAACAAATAAAGAAAGTGAGGGGTGGACTAGTATAATCTCAAGTGTTTTGATGTGCCAATTTTAATCATGTAATATGCACAATTTTTATTTTTTTTTGTCCCTATTAAGTGTTTTCCAAATTACTTTTTTGTAATCTTTATATATTTTTTTTTTAAAATGTGTATATATTGGAATTAAGTTATTAATAAATACTTTTTTTGATGTATATTTGTTCAGTTTTTGTGAGCAAGAGAATATCACAAATCTAAGGTGCTTGCTGGTAACAACTCAGATTAAAAAAAAGTCTACCTCCTAAGAGGCAAGCCAGACCACACGTCTACTAGACTTGTGCAGCCAAGAAAAATGGTTTCAGAGTGAAATTTTCATTACTAATATTTTGGGAAATTTGTTTCCCCAAATATTTGTTGGTTGCACTATTCAGTACAGTATTAGTTTAGTTTAAAAAGAAACGAATCCCAAATTTTAATTAAATTTAGTTTTTTTTTGTTAAATCTAAATGTTCAAAACTACAGGTGAAAAAGTTCACCTGTTACGAATGTGTAACAAAAACAAATTCACATCTGACTACCAAGTGTAGTAACACTGAAGCAACCACTCTAACCATATATAAATGCTGAATTAGGGCAATGCTACACATTACTCACTGGACTTCTGCTAAAGAACAAACAAATTTTAAAAGAACAGTAGATTTGCAGAATCAACAGTCACGATAAAGACAATGCAATAGCACTTCAAATGTGTAGTAGTTTTTTGTTTGTTTTTTTCTTTCAGACTAATTTCAGTTATGTCTATTTCCACTCCCTCTATCCCTGTATCATGCGATAGCCATCAGCCAATCACAAATGCATATAGGTATATTCTGTGAATTCTTACACATGGTCAGTAGGAGCTGGTGACTCAAAGTGTAAATAAAGACTGCACATTTGGTTAATGGAAGTAAATTGGAAAGTTGTTTAAAATTGCATACTCTAGATGAATCATAAAATATTAATTTTGACTTGTGTCCCTTTTTAATAAAGTGAAATGTTGCAGTTGTCTAGAAAATACCCCAGGCATTGACCAGTGTAAGCCTCCCATTCAATGGTAGGTTGTGTTTGTTTTTGTGATTTTTTTTTTTTTGTTTTTTTTTTGTTTTTACAATGTTAACTCTTTTTAAAAAAAACAAACTTTTTCCTATCCTGTTACTGGTATAGTTTAAAGCAGATGGAAAAAGGTGAAGGATAATAATATAAGGCTTCTCTTCATTGTGGGGGGATGATTCTATTTATAATTGTTCTATATGGCCTTTGAATAGAATGAATTATGCATTAAAAAGATAAAGCAGGGCAGGAAAGAAAGCTTGTGCTGACTGGTATACTAATTCATAACAAGAGAAGATAAATTAATAAAGTTCTAAATGGAGTGTGAAGAATTGTTTATTTGGAAAAAATTAGATTAGGGTTTCTCTCTCTCTGGATCATACATATGAAGACCAATGTCGTTGTGCTTTTGGTGTAATCCTGCTAATTTGTTACTAAGTTTGTTTTTTTAAAAGGCCCCCATTTCTTAGCAAATAGCAAGCCTGTTAACACCTTGTTATAAGTTGGAATTATCATCATGGTGGTCTGGTGAGATTCTCTTAAGAATTGTTGTCAGTACTGCCAAGTCCCTCCAAATTCTTTTAGAAAGGCATGTGAAGAAGAGGCAACCAAACCTTATGTGCATGTTTGTTCATCTAGCCATAGGTACACTGAGCTCTAAAAGGAAGGGGGAAATTCCCAAGGCTACTGTGATGAGTGCAGGAAGTGATGGCACTAGTTTGGAGGCGGGGCTTAGGTCTGGTAGTCTGTGTTGCAGTTAGTGAAATCAACCTGACTAGATGTATGTTTCTGTGCTCTGTAATAAAATAGTTGTATCATCAATGCTGTGTCCTGCATCTCATGACATGGTGTCAGAAGTTCTTGCCTGCGTTTCTGTTCCTGATTGTTGACGATGTCAAAGTTTACCCCACCTGAGCCTTTTGACTTCTCTCAGCCTGCAGCTTGGCCCACTTGGCATCAGCGGTTTCAGTGCTTCAGGATCGCTTCTAAACTGAACAAGGAGAGTGGTGAAGTACAAGTTAATTCTCTTTTATACTCTATGGGGAAGGATGTTGAGCCAGTGTTCAATGCTTCTATTTTCCAAGAAGGGGAAGAATTTAACTTTGATATAGTTATGGATAAACTCAGTGCCCAAAAGAAAGGTGATTCAGGAGAGAGCTTGTTTTCACAAACTTAATCAGTGTGTGGGAGAATCTGTGGAGTCATTTGTGCGCAGCCTGTATGAACTAGCTGAATTCTGTGAGTTTGGTGTTGCTAAAGTAGAGCAAATCGGAGACAGAATAGTTATTGGAATTGCAGATGCTGAAGTCTCATTGAAGCTGCAGTTAGAGCCTGATTTAACATTAGATGAGGCTATTAGGATGGCCCGCCAGAGTGAACTGGTGAAAAAGCAAAGTGCTGATTTGAGGTCAGAGTATTGAGGAAGAAGTGCAACTGTTCAGGAAAACTGCTAGTGAAAGGCACAGTGTGAGCGGTAGATCTAAAATAACTGATAGACCTAGAAGTGGATGGGCGCAGCATGCCCGATTCACACGGTGCAACCGTGCCCATGATCAGAGTGCTATATGCCCGGCCAGAGATAAAAGATGCAGAAAATGTAATAGAATGGGCCATTTTGAAGTGGTATGTAAAACTGAATACTTTAAGGAGATGCAGGTGGATAGTGACCAAGAGGGTCAGGAAGTGTCTTTTGTGGGGTCTGTTGTGGAACGGCCAAGCTCAGAGGAAGATTGGAAGGTTACTTTTACTGTAATGGGAGCCAAAGTTGATTTTAAGATTGACACAGGAGCAGATATCACTGTAATGTCTTTTGCTGCATTTATGAAACTGCCTCGACAGCCCCAGCTGGCGAAGGTTACTACAAATGTCCATAGTCCGGGTGGCCGCATTGATTGTGCGGGGGAATTTCTAGCCAGCTGTGAGTACAAGCAAAGGAAATTCACTATGTGGGTGCATGTGATTCGAGGTCGGTGTGTTAGCAATTTATTGAGCAGAAAAGCAGCCTGTGACTTGGGCCTCGTGGCCAGAGTGAATGAGATCTCTGAAGATATGTTTGGCGAATTGGGCCTACTGAATTGCAAGCCAGTCCGTATAGCAATTAAAAGTGATGCAGTCCCATACAGTATTTCTACTCCCTGTAGAATTCCGTTCCCGCTCATGCCTCAAGTGGAGAAGGAGCTTATGCGCATTAAGTCTATGGGGGTTATTGAAGAGGTTGTTGAAGCAACTGATTGGTGTGCCTCCCCATTGTTCCTGTTGCAAAGAAAAACGGAAAGGTGCGCATCTGTGTGGACCTGAAAAGGTTGAATGAGGCAGTGAAGAGGTTGAATGAGGCAGCTGCCGACATTAGAAGATATTGCTCCAAAGTTGGCTGGGGCGAAGTTAGTTTCTACATTGGACGCTTCTAGCGGCTTTTGGCAGATCCCCCTGGATCCAAAGTGCTGCAAACTGACTACCTTTATCATACCGGTAGGTCGGTTTTGCTTCTGCAGACTCCCCTTTAGGATATCCTCTGCTCCTGAAATCTTTCAAAGGGAAATGAGTTCTCTCCTGAGTTACCACATGGGCACGGCAGTCGTCATGGACGACATTCTAGTATATGGGTCTACAGTGGAGGAGCATGATCAGCGTTTAAGTTGTGTGCTGCAGGCTATCAAAGAGTCTGGGCTGAAATTAAATAAAGAAAAATGTCATTTTAGGAAAACTGAATTATGTTACTTTGGGCATATTATCAATGGGGATGGCATCAAACCAGACCCTGAGAAAATTTGTGCTATTTAACAGATGAAAAGTCCTTCTGATGTACATGAGCTGAGACAGATATTGGGCCTTGTAAATTATGTGGGCAAGTTTCTTTCAGATTTATCAACAGTTCTACACCCTATCACAGAGTTGCTAAAGAAAGACGTTGCCTGGGTCTGGGGACCTTCACAAGAAAAATCTTTTATGCAGGCTAAGTCCCTGCTGGGGTCTGCCCCAGTGCTGGGGTTCTACGAACCTTCCAAAAAGACTGTGGTTAGTGCTGATGCAAACAGTTATGGGTTGGGGGCTGCTCTCCTGCAGTTAAATGAAAATAAACTACAGCCCATCGCCTACTGTTCCCGCACACTGACGGCTGCTGAGTCAAAATACGCTCAAATTGAGAGTGTGCCTGGCTGCAGTTTGGGCCTGTGAGTGCTTTCAGCGTTATCTAGTGGGTTTAGAGAAATTTAGTCTGGAGACTGACCATAAACCGCTAGTCCCTCTAATCAACTCTTATGATATCGACAAAACACCCTTAAGATGCCAGAGACTTTTAATGAGACTACTCAGGTTCAATGTTCAGGCAGTGCATGTGCCAGGGAAACAACTGGTTGTGGCAGATACACTATCTAGGCTCCCGTTGGCTGCTGCTGAAGAATCCTCAACCGAATCTGAAGTGAAAGTGTATGTTTATTCGGTTCTGGCCTCAAAGTCCATTTCTTCAAGGAAACTGGAAGAAATAAAGAAAGAGACATATTTGGACACAGATCTGCAAGAGGTTCTAAAGTACATAAAAGAAGGCTGGCCCGAGAGCCGGGCAGCCTGGATGTCTAAGTTCTTTCCAGTCAGAGAGGTCGCAGCTCACAGAGCTGGAGGGGTTGGTGCTGTTCCAAGACCGCATCGTTATTCCTGTCAGCATGATGAAGGAGATGTTAAACAGGATTCACGATGGCCACTTAGGCATTACAAAGGGCAGCTACAGCTGTGTGGTGGCCTGGGATCAGCTCCGACATTGCAAATCACGTGTCTAAATGTGCCTTTTGCCGGGAACGCCGGCCTACTCGGAGAAGGGAGCCCTTGATTTCTACTCCGCTGCCTGTGGGGCTGTGGCAGAAAATAACTGCTGATTTGTGTGAACTGCATGGGAAAAAGTTTCTTGTTGTGATCGACTACTATTCCAGGTATTTGGATATTGCACCTTTGAATGATATTACGAGTCAAGCCGTTATCATTCGTCTGAAGTGCTTGTTCGCCTGGTGGGGCATTCCGATGGAGCTGGTGAGTGATAATTGCATGCAGTTCGCTTCTACAGAGTTCAGTGCTTTCAGCAGGGAATATGACTTTGTACATTCCATGTCAAGTCCACATTACCCGCAGGCCAACGGAATGGCTGAATTTTAAAGCAATCTGAGCAGTACCTAGCCCTCTTGTCATACAGGGCGACGCCCATTCAAGCCACCGGGTTTAGCCCGGCACAGCTGATGCTAGGACGCCAGATTCGCACCACTTTACCCTCAGTGGGTGTCTTCAAGACGACTGGCTCTTTTCCTCGGGACGAAGTCCTTAGGAGGGATGAAGAGGCCAAAAAGGGCTATCGTTTCTTCTACGACAGTAGACATTCTGTCAGGCCCTTACAGGAACTAAATGTGGGTCAAAGTGTCAGAATTAAACTGGATGATGAGAAGAAATGGAAGACGCCTGCTACGGTAATTGGACGCTCTCCAGAACCAAGGTCTTATGCAGTCTTTACTGATAGAGGGATGGTTACACGCCGTAACCAAAGACCTCTTCAGCCTGTACCTGAGAGTCTGGAACTGGATGCCTCAGTACCACCACTGGTGGGATCCCCTGTTCTAAGAGAGGTGCCTTCCCCTCAGCAAGATCACAGCGGGAATATGTCTTTGCCTCCAGCAGACTCTTATTCACCTTCTTCTGTATCAGAGGGCAGTTTATGCAAAGTTACATGAAGTGGAAGAGTGGTGAAACTTCCGGCCCGATACAGGGACTGACTTTAGCTACAACAGTGACCGGAAGTATGGGCAGAATAATCCTATGGTCACTGTGGACTAGGGTAGTCTACCCCGATGTCCAAGTCAGGATGTAATTAATGTTGTTTATTTTTCTGTAACCAATTTGCTATATACTGTTCAAAAATGTTGTTGTATGCTCTGTGTATACCCTGTTATTTGTTATATTTAAATGTATGCTTCGCCCTTTGAAAAGGGGGAAGATGTGATGAGAGCAGGAAGTGATGTCACTAGTTTGGGGGCGGGGCTTAGGTCGCAGTTAGTGAAATCAACCTGACCAGATGTATGTTTCTGTGCTCTGTAATATAATAGAGTTGTATCATCATTGCTGTGTCCAGCATATGTCCTGCATCTCATGACAGCTACTACCCCTCTGAACCAAAAACTGATACTAAACTGGTCATTAACTAAAAGGAGTGACATCCAAGGAAGAAATAGCTCAATATGACTACATAAATACTCCTTCCTGTACTTTGACAATCACTTACTGAGACTCCTACTTGACAAGAGGGAAAAAATCTAAGACAAGCCTATGGAGTATCTATTTCGTAGGGAGAGGCTCATACAATATAGTGCAGAAGTAGCATCAAACCCTTGTACCACCATGCAGAATGTTGCATAAGGAATCTGAATGTACACGAAAAAAGTTATACAAAAAGGGCCGTGGTAATTTCCACAAAATGAACTTGCACCAGAACTTATTTATGATGCTTGTTTTTGTTTAGGCGACTTAAGATTTTTTTTTTATCTACAAGAGGTGCATATATTTGGGTGAGTCCTCTTCTATTTCAAAGGGATTGGAACCGTTAGTCTACTAAAAAAAAAAAAAAAAAACACAATTCACAAGATCCTGTCCACCCTAGATGGTTGGGAAAACTGTTGTCAAAGAATAAATCCTTGTTTGTCCTTCTAATCAATCATAAAGTGGGAGACCTAGAATGCAACTGTTTGAGCCTCAAAAAATGGAAAACATCCTTCAGCTTTTAACCCTTTCACTGCTGAGCTTTTTGTTGTGAATTGTATTTATTGCTACATACATTTAAACCTTATTTCCTTCTTAAAGGACCAGTCAACACAGTAGATTTGCATAATCAACAAATGCAAGATAACAAGACAATGCAATAGCACTTCGTCTGAACTTCAAATGAATAGTAGATTTTTTTTTCTGACAATTTTAATTTATTTCTATTTCCATTCACCCGTACCATGTGACAGCCATCAGCCAATCACAAATGCATACATGCTTATTCTGTGAATTCTTGCACATGCTCAGTAGGAGCTAGTGACTCAAAAAGTTCAAATATAAAAAGGCTGTGCACCTTTTTTTTTAACAGAAGTAAATTGGAAAGTTATTTAAAATTGCATGCTCTCTCTGAATAATGAAAGTTTAATTTTGATGTGAGTGTCCCTTTAATATGAGGTGAGTCCATGGCATCATTCCTTACTGTTGGGAAATATTGAACCTGGCCACCAGGAGGAGGTAAAGACACCCCAGCCAAAGGCTTAAAGAGATGGTAGAGTCCAAATTAAACTCTCATGATTCAGATAGGGCATGTCAATTTAAAAAACTTTCTAATTTTACTTTTATAATCAAATTTGCTTTGTTCTCTTGATATTCTTAGTTGAAGGCTAATACTAGGTAGGCTCATATGCTAATTTCTAAGTCCTTGAAGGCCACCTCTAATTTAAATGCATTTGACAGTTTTTCACAGCTAGAGGGCGTTAGTTCACGTGTTTCATATAGATAACAGATAACATTGTGCTCCTGCAAGATTGTGAGTCAGCACTAATTGCCAGAAATGCAAGTCTGTCTAAAGATCTGAGATAAGGAGGCAGTCAGCAGAAGCTTAGATACAAGGTAATTACAGAGGTAAAAAGTATATTTCTATAACAGTGTTGGTTATGCAAAACTGGGGAATGGTAAATAAAGGGATTATCTATCTTTTTAAACTAACATTTTTGGTGTTTACTATCCCTTTAAATACTCCCCCCACTTCCCTTAAATCCCAGTCATTCTTTGCCTTTTGTCACAGGAGGTTGGCAGAGCAGTGTCAGAAGATTCGGGGTAGTTCCTTATGAAGGGTATCTACCCTTCGAAATGGGACTGGAGTTTTAAGTAGTCTTGTCAGCCTCTCAGTGAGAGCATTGATAAATGTTAGGGTCTGGAGATGCAGGGAGAGTCTTTCTGCAAACCCATCCAGACTCGTATTAACAGCTCCTAAGCAATCAGTGTTGATGAGTTTCATTGCCTGCTTCCATCACTCAAGTTCATGTCAGGAGCGATGCTACAAGACTGTCAAACTTGAGAGGCTGTGTTTCTGTTCCACGGTATAGATTCCGGGAAGATCGTTTCATTTTTTATACACATATGATAACGCAAGAAGACCGGGTCACAGTGTGGCTTCTTTTATCTGTATGGAATCAAGGGTTAATATCTCCGGAAGGGAAATATTGAACAGGGGGTATTAATCACATTATTTTTTTTTATTATGATTATGCTGCGACATGTGTGAGATGAGGCTCAGGCAGATACAGGTTTTACTTTTGTTTTTGGAAGCTGTGCAGCCTGAAAAGCTTGGCATGTTTTTTTACTATTATAGCAGTGGCGGTCCTTCATTGAGCACTGAGTTTGGTTACAATGATTTCCTCTTTCCTGACCGTGCGGTTTACCGGAGAAGAAGCGGTTTCTCTGTTTGGCCTGGGTCATAGGAGGTGGTGAGTGCCCCAGCTATTTGGGGTATAAAGGTGCCGTTTTATCTTATTATTCAATAGTCTGCTTTATAAGTGCAAGCTATGGAGGATTCGGATGCGTTAGAGGGTACTCCCTTACCTAAGTCTAATACCTGTCTATATTATGAGGAGGCCGCGGTATACCTGCCTGCTCAATTATGTTCCACATGCCTTGATAAAGTAATCATGTCAAAGAAAGTTAATGTTTGATACCACTGAGCCGTCCACCTCTGAGGAGTCTCCGTTCCGTGAGGTGCGCACCCTACAGTCATCTCCTAATACACATGCAGCTTCCCATAGCACTCCTAATCCTCCATCTGGAGGGGCCCTTTTACCAAACGGCAGTGTCTGTGGCCTTTAGTGCTTGACCTCACCCTGCTAAGAGCAAGCGAAAGGTCAATTATTACTATCCTTCCCGGGGGTCATCTGCTAGCTTATTGGATTTATCTGATACAAGATTATCCGATGATGAAGACACCTCTGATACTTCAGAGGGTGCTCTTTCTGGGTTGGAATCTGCTCCCTCTAAGCCTCCAGCTGCGGAGGAACCAGACTTTAGATTTAGGATTGAACATTTATGCTTTCTACTAAAGGAAGTTTTGGCTACTTTAGCGGTTCCAGAGCCTGAGGAACCTTTGATTCCTAAATTAGATAAGGTCTACGAGGACAGGGTAGTACCACAGACTTTCCCGGTTCCCGTAAAGATGGCAAACATTATTAAGAATGAATGGGAAAGAATTGGTTCTTCATTTTCCCCTTCTTCTTCCTTTAAAAAATTATTCCCGGTTCCGGACTCTCAATTGGAGTTGTGGGATTTCATCCCCAAGGTGGATGGTGCTATCTCCAAGCTTGCTAAACACACTACTATCCCGCTTGAGGATAGTGCATCATTTAAAGAGCCCATGGATAATAAAATAGAAACTCTGTTAAGGAAGATGTTTCAACATATGGGATATTTGTTTCAACCAGCAGCGGCTGTTGCTGTGGTTGCTGGAGCGGCTACCTACTGGTGCGACTTCTTATCTGAGTTGATCAAGGTGGAGGGCCCCCTTGACGTAATCCAAGAAAGAATTAAGGCCTTAAGGGTGGCTATTTCTTTTATTTGTGATGCAAATATGCATATTATTCGCCTGAATGCCAAGGCTCCAGGTTTTTCTGTTCAAGCCCGTAGGGCACTCTGGCTGAAGTCCTGGTCTGCGGACATGACTCCAAAGTCAAGTCTTCTTTCCCTCCCATTTAAGGGAAAGATTCTATTTGGTCTAGGCATGGACTCTCTTATCTCCACGGTAACTGGAGGCAAAGGTGCCTTTTTACCGCAGGATAAAAAGAACAAACCTAGGGGACAAGGTCCTAATTTTCGTTCGGATAAATCCCAACATCAGCAGCCCTCCGCAAAGCCCGAGCAATCCAAGGGGACTTGGAAGCCGGCTCAGTCCTGGAATAAATCCAAGCAGAACAAGAAGCCTGCCGAGACAAAGTCTTCATGAATGGGTGGCCCCTGATCCAGCTCTGGATCTGGTAGAGGGCAGACTGTCACTCTTTTCGGAAGCTTGGTTTGGGGACGTGCAAGACCCATGGCTCCTGGAGGTCATCGCTCAGGGATACAGGATAGATTTCAAGTCCCATTCACCCAAGGGCAGATTCCTCTTGTCAAACCTGTCTTCAAGGCCAGAAAAGAGAGAGGCCTTTCTAGGGTGTGTGAGGGATCTCTCCTCCCTGGGAATCATTGTCCCGGTACCTCTCGCAGAAAGAGGTCTGGGATACTACTCAAACCTTTTTGTGGTCCCAAAGAAGGAGGGAACTTTCTGCCCGGTTCTGGGCCTAAAGTGCTTAAACAAATGCCTATCTGTCCTCTCGTTCAAGATGGAGACAATAAGGTCTATCCTTCCCTTAGTTCAGGAAGGATAGTTCATGACCACGATAGATCTGAAGGATGCTTACCTTCACTTTCCAATACACAAGGAACACTTTAGGTTCCTAAGGTTTGTGTTCCGGGACCAGCACTTCCACTTTATTGCACTTCTGTTTGGTCTAGCTACTGCTCCAAGAGTTTTTATGAAGGTTCTAGGGGCTCTGTTTGCAGTGGCCAGAACCAAGGGTATAGCAGTAGCGCCATACTTGGACGATATTCTGGTTCAAGCACCATCCTGTCGTCTGGCAGAAAACCGTTTGAAAGCTCTTCTATTTCTTCTTCGATCTCATGGATAGAAGATAAACTTAGAAAAGAGTTCCCTTATTCCCAATACCAGGGTGGAATTCCTATGAACTATAATAGATTCCATATCCATGAGGATATTCCTTACAGACCAGAGATGTTACAGGCTAACTTCCCCTTGTCTTGCCCTCCAGACCTCCTTAAGACCCTCTGTGGCTCGGTGTATGGAGGTGATTGGTCTCCTGGTGTCCAGCATGGACATCATTCCTTTTGCCAAATTCCATCTCAGACCACTTCAGCTGTGCATGCTGAGACAGTGGAATGGCGATCATTTGGATCTGTCTCAACAGATTTCTCTGGACAACCGGTCGAGAGAATCGCTCTCCTGGTGGCTCTGTCCAGTTCACCTATCCCAAGGGACATCCTTCTTGAGACCATCCTGGGAGATTGTGACTACGGACGCAAGTCTTTCAGGATGGGGAGCTGTTTGGGGTGCCAGTAAGGCACAGGGCCTATGGACTTGAGAGGAATCCCTCCTCCCGATTAAAATTTTTGAACTTTGAGTGATCTTCAATGATTGACAACTTCCTCATTTAGATGCTGCCAAAGCATCCAAATACACACCCCTAGCATTATCTAACCTTGCTCAGGTAAATACTTCCTAAATAACATACTTACAGGGCATTATGCTTCTCCATTCTAAAGACCAAGGGTGAAGAGGCATCTGAGGAAGTATAGTACGGAAAGGGATAGACTGAAACAATCCTTTCAATTTGAAATATAAACTTTTTTTAAGTATATTTATAATGGCTAAACTGCTTCTAGTAAACGTTCTTATATTTCTTTTATAAGTTGGTGAGAGTCCACAAGTCATTACTCCTGGGAACCCAACCCCTGGCAACCAGGGGGAGGTAAAGACACCAAACACTCCACAAGCTTCTAATCACTCTCACCTCTCTGATATCCCAGACTTAATATTTGCCTTTTAGTACAAAGTTGAAGTGAGGTGCTCCAGTTTCTTTATGAACAAAAAAGGATTCTCACTTATGTGAGACCTTTTCTCCCTCTCAGGATTCCTGGATTTACATAGAGGGAAATGTCAGAGTACTTAAACTCCCGCAGGGAAATTAAATTCACTGCCTATCAGTAGCCTATTACAGGTGTTGCAGGGGCTGGTCCCTAGCCACCTTCTGCTGGGTTAGTCTGTTGCAGGGACTTGCCTCTTCCTTTTGGCTAATCATACTTTTTGTGATAGTCTCTGCTGTGGCCTGCACAGCACTGGATGGTCTCCCTGCTGAAAGAAGTTTCTACAGCTAAGAAAGCACAACAGAATGGTGCTATTTGGGTAAGTACAAGATGCACTAACATAGCCCACAGGTTATTAGCAGTCACAGATATACCTAGTTATATCAGGTTTCCCCTCACATTCACTGTATTTAATATTGGGGTCAAGGTATATATCGGACAAATCCACCATATGTTACTAATGTTACGCTATTTTTTTCCCTTATTTATTGTTATACAGAGAAAATGTGATATTTACACTTTGCTTAATGACTTTTAAGCCAATCCTTTTTCCTTCCATAAGGCAGGGAGAGTCCACAACTTCATTCCTTACTGTTGGGAAATATAACACCTGGCCACCAGGAGAAGGCAAAGACACCCCAGCCAAAGGATTAAATATCCCTCCCACTTCCCCTATCCCCCAGTCATTCTTTGCCTTTCGTCACTATTTGAGGTGGCAGAGAAGTGTCAGAAGATATGGATAATCCTGTATGGGTATGTTCTGTTCAAGATAGGACTGGAGTTTTAAGTAATCATGTCAACCTCTCAGTGAGAGTATTGATGAAAGTTAGAGTCTGGAGATGCAGGGAAAGTTTTTCTGCAAACCCATCCAGACTGTTGCTAACAGCTCCTGAGCAATCAGTGTTGACGAGTTTCACTGCTTGCTGCTATACACTCAAGTCCATGTCAGAATCACTGCTGCAAGACTGTCACACTTGAGAGGCTGTGCCTGTTCCACAGCATGGATCCTGGAGGGTAAGACTGTTGTTTTTTTTTTTTTATATATATATATATATATCCATTTTAAGACGCTATACAGGGTCACAGTGTGGCTCCTTTATACCTTTGATAGGATGAAGGGTTAATATCTCCTTCAGGGAGATTAATTGGACAGTTTGGGGATTTATATCTGCTTAATGTCAGAGTTTTTCTAGGCTCATAGGCTGCGTTTTTGGCTTGGAACAAACAGGTTTCACTTTCGTTTTTGAAGTTTTGCGCAGCTCACTTCCAGTTTATAGCTCTTACGTTTGGCCTAGCTACTGCTCCAAGGATATTTACAAAGGTTCTGGGGGCTCTTCTAGCCGTTGCTAGAACACAAGGTATCACAGTAGCGCCTTACCTGGATAATATCTTGGTACAGGCACCATCTTTTCGTCTAGCGGAAGAACATTCGGAGTCCCTTCTCAGTCTTCTTTGATCACATGGATGGAAGATAAACTTGGAAAAGAGTTCTCTTACTCCAAGTACAAGGGTGAATTTCCTGGGAACTGTAATAGACGCCATATCCATGAGAATATTCCTCACAGATTAGAGACATTGCAAGATAACTTCTGCATGTTTTGCCCTCCAGGCCTCCTTGAGACCCTCAGTGGCTCAGTGTATGGAGGTAATCGGACTCATGGTGTCCTGCATGGACATCATTCCTTTTGCCAGATTCCATCTCTGACCAACTATGCATGCTGAGACAATGGAAAGGCGACCATTCAGATCTGTCCCAACAGATTGGGCTGGACATTCTGTCGAGAGACTCACTCTCCTAGTGGCTCTGTCCAGATCATCTGTCCCAAGGCACGTGCTTTTTGAGACCGTCCTGGGAGATTGTGACTACGGACGCAAGCCTTTCCAGCTGGGGAGCCGTTTGGGGTGTTTTTGGGACATATAACGCTTGGAAGGGCTCTTTATACCAGACTTTTGTGTTAAAGTGTGAAATATTTTATCTGCCACAGCATTACATATGTTTTGTCTACACATTTAATTTGTTCATCTCCTTTTTGCTTATTACTCTGTACTAAATGTGGAGCATATACATTGTAACTTAAAGATTGAGAGTGGAAGTGATTCAAGTCTTAAGCTGCACCGAATTAACTCTCTATTGGCTGACATATCTTTAGAGAATATTTGCTAGTGGTTAACTGCCACTAGTGATGGAGACAACAATGGAGATGGCGTGCTCACTTTTTAAAGATATTGATGAGGACAATCTAGATTTGCTGCATTTAGAGGATGTATTCAAATATGACTTACCAAAGATCAAACTTGGAGATTTATTTCAGGATTATGAGAATCTGAAATTAAAAGAACAAAAATTAAAGTGGGATAAGTGTATTTTGAACAAATATCTACAACTTAAGATGATACCCAGGGGCTTGAGGCTGAATAAATTCCCCACATATGAGGTCAAATATCCAGACTTCATCAGACGTTGGAATCTGGCCCTGACAGACTGCTCCCTTGCTTTAATTTCCCTTCTGATTGAATATAAGGATATGCTGTTAACTGAAGGTAGAACTAAAATTGTTAACATACAATTGGATATGGATAGATTCAGGGAATATGAAGTTTTTCTAAGATTTGATATTATATTTAAGAAAACCTTAGAGGAATCTAAAAAGTTGGTAATACAAACTAAACATACAAAGTTTTTACGTGACCAAAAGATTACACACTAGGTAATGTTTATCTATGGCGCCGCCAAAGGAACAAATCCTGGTTCAGTTCTGGAAACCAGGATGTTCCTTTAGGTGAAGGCAATAGCAATAAGAACACCAATAAAAACAAAAATAAGAACAAGAGAAGAGGCTATCGCCACTACAACGGTAATAGACAAGAACTAGTTAACTCAGCTCATGAGACCCCCAAAAAGGTTACCTTTTTAGATTCAGAGGTGGACCCCTCTGATGAGGACAGATTTGCCTCAAGTACTAAGGGGGCCTCAGGAGACAACCTAACAGCAGGGGAATAAGAACAAATAGAGCAGCTATATGGTAATGCACAGGCCAGCAGTTTCTATAAAGGTATCCTGAAAAGTTCAGGTGATCAGGGAGCCAAACCTAAAGTTAAAACTGGGCCTTCAGTCTCACAGGTATCCAAACGCCAGGTTTTTCACGGGGCTCAGGACCAATTCCAGGGGGGAGGGAAGAGAGCTATAACTACCCCAAACCCCCAGATGGTAAACCAAGAACAAACAAGGTATCCTTTAAGGGAGAAGAAAAGACAAAGCAAATAGCAGTAGACATGGTAATCAATATATCGAAGTACCAGTTAACTGAGGTTGAGCGCAGAGTACTTAACTATGGTCTGGAATTTATACCGTCAAAGACTTTTGACTTATTCCAGACCATAGTTGATGTAAACAAGCTGGTCCGTGACCTTACTGTCTGCAAATATTTTTCTGATACAGGATATTCCAATCACGGCGGTGACACGTTACAACTCCCAGGATGTGGTTGCACATGATAATCTATATTTTGAAGACACATGTGCTGCAATATCTTTAGAGAGTTTACTACATGAGGGAGGGGATATGACAGGGTACCCCCCTATGGCCATACCAAAAGTCAAACCAAGATCGTCCTTTTATCCCATTCATGCCAGGGGTAAATCACTTGAGGTCTTCCACCAGGACTCCTATGGGGGCTAAATTTGCCCCATCCTACGCTAACCTCTTCATGGGGTTGTGGGAGAGGTCCCACGTCTATGGAGGTAGTAGTACTCGTCCATCTGGATATATTGTTAAATATATCCGGTACATTGACGATCTGCTCATGATCTGGGCAGCTGATCAGGAAAAGGCAAGGACTTTTGTTGAGGATCTCAATGTTAATGAAGTCGGTATCCAATTTACCTATTAATGGTGGTGCAGGGATGCCATCTCCTTTCTGGACATCTCTCTTGAAGGCTTGCCTCAAGAAGGTAGGGTTGTCTCCTCATTATACAGAAAACCTATTTCTGGTAACAGCCTATTGCATGCCAAAAGCAATCACCCTAAACATGTGTTTAGTGGTATTGCTAAAGGCCAATTTATGAGGGTGCAACGTAATTGTACCCAAGAAGCTGCTTTTCAGGAGGAGTGTATTGACCTAAAAATAGGCTCAAGGAGAGGGGCTACCCTGGAGGTTTGGTGGAAAAGGCCCATAAGGTTCCAAAATGAATAGGACTACTTTATTAACTGGTATGAAGAGTAAAAAGGGTAGGTCCTCTTAGAAGCACATAAAACCTAAATTTATAACTTCCTACTCCAATTAATATAGCGAGATCTGTAGGATAGTTGAGAAAAATTTCCCCATATTGATGGGTGACACCAATCTGAGAGACAAGGTGGAGGGAGGATGCATGTTCGCTGCTAAATGGGCTACATCTATAGGTAACTTACTTTCCCCCAGTATGCTTAGAGACAAGAAATCAAGTTCATGGCTATACCACAATGGAATGTATAAATGTAGTAAACGTATATGTACATCCTGTGATCACATTAAAATCTGCAGAACATTCAGGTTTCACAATACTGGTGATAATTTTGAGACCAAAGGGTGTATCAACTGCAGGAGCACCTTTGTCATCTACCTGATAGACTGCACCCTGTGCTCAAAATCCTATGTAGGTAGAAATACCAGGGAAGTAGGGCACCGAATCAGGGAACATTTGTTGTATATATCAGACGAGAGGCCTTGCTCTGCTTTGTCAAGGCATTTCCTTGATGTTCATAATCAGGATGTGACCAGATTTAAATGGCAAGCCATTGAACAAATCACCAAGAAACCAAGGGGTGGTGATAAACTGTTTGCCCTGTGCAGACAAGAAACCTATTGGATTTTTAAACTCAATTGTTTGATACCTGCAGGTTTCAACTCTGAGTACGATATAATAAATTACTGGCACAGGTAGACAGTAATAGGTTTCTCTCATATTATCGTATGTGACAATATTAATTAATTCTCAAACTTTAATATATTATTTCTGTTTTTCAATTGATTCTAATGGTATAATGCAAGTATATGTATGTACATGTATATCTATTAGCTACTTTGGGAAAGGTATGTCAGATTAACCTAATTTAGGGGGCGGAGCCAAGAGCCGACAGTGATGGCCGCTTAAGAGAAAAGCTCTGTGCAAGGATGGCCAAAAAAAGAGCCTAAAGCATATAATTACAGAGTACAATGATATTGAAAAGTTGAACGATAAACAACTAAATCTGCCAGCTACATGGAGATACCAATTACATAATTATTTTTGGGCTGTAGCTTGGTGATTTGCTTATTACCTGAACTGCACAGGATTGAAAACATGCAACGGTGATTTCTAACTACGCCACAACATTTCCAAGCACTGACTGTGTTGACCTGGTTCTAATAATTCTATAGGGCTCGAACCTGAACAGCCGGAGTAGTGATTAAAGCGGAGTACAGAGAGCTCCAGAGAAGCCGAGGGATAGTCAGCTGTGTGACTGTAAATGCTCAGCCTACACTTGTGGCACTTATCAAGTGCTCTCCATCTCGTAAGTAGATATTAGTACAAGAGGGGTCGAGTGGGTGATACCATTGATGCGGCACTATTGTTGTGCTATCTCTCCCTTGTATCTCCTCATGTTTTGTGGTCACTGAAACGGCACCAACTGCCACTCCTGGATACGCTGGAGACCAATAGACAACATCTTGCTGCGGGGACCTCGGACAGAGATGGAGGATAGTCAGCTGTACGACTATTAAGTACAGTCCACGCTTGTGGCACTTATCAAGTGCTTTCTTTCTTGTAAGTAGATTCGAGGGATATTTGGGGAAGTGCATGATATCATTGATGCTGCACTATTGTGGCGCCTTCTTTTTTTCCTACATGTTAGTACAGTCTATAGGGCTCGAAGCTACACTCGTGTTCAAAACTATCAAGCATCTGGTAGATGATGGAGCCTTCCACTTTTTTCACAGCATTGGCTGATTTACTGGATAAGCACCATGTGAGACTCCTGGAATCTATAGAAGAAGCATTTTGTTCTCTTACTCAAGACCCGGTGGGCATTGATTCAGCCTCAACAGGGATGTTTATTGAGATTGTCCCAGAGAGTCTTGACTGTAATCAGGGAGTAGCGCCAAAGGAAGTAATAAAGAAGTCATTAGGCACGAAGGATAGCGCTCCAGAGTCACCATATCTGGCCCTCCAGGGTCTGCCTTCCTCATATATTTGTACACTCGCTTACCCTTTTGGGGAACAGTTAAAGCAAGCCACAGCCAGTGTTATAAAATATGTGAGCATAAAAGTGGATCACTATATACAGGATTCTCCTGACAACAGAAGTTTTGCAATACAAGGCTGGCACGAGCTTGGACATTTTATTATTCAGACATTTGATGCGTTACTCTCCCTCACCACTTTTGAGTCATACTGATTCCAGGTGCGGCATTGGATAGGCCTGTGATGGACTCTCTATCAGTGGCTCTACCATTTTATCGCTGGGCTACAACCGTGCTATGCAGCTGGTGGTAGCAGGGTTCACCGGGAGATAACTTTTTCATTTCACTAACATTGGACTTTGTGCTAAGTATAGCATACATTTATTTTATTTGGTCATCCGGGCTGATTGTTTTGAAAGTTATATTATTATAGTTACTGGTTGACTGCATGTTTGTAATCGGTTTCCCTTTTTCAATTTATTGATAATATCTCTTCTGGCCCTGTAGATGGCAGCAAAGATACATGTTAACACTCATTCATGTTTAGGACACTTGTTTGTTTTCTTCTTAAAAGCTGAAGTGTCTATACACGTAACTTAGAAATATTTGGCAGTCTGTACTACCCTCATCTAATATAAAGCATAATAGACAAGTAAATCTCCTGGACACTGGATAAGAGAACATATCACAATTGTGGTGAGAAAAGTTAACAAATTAGCTAAACACCTGCTCATTTTACCTCCCACAGGCTTCAAACTTAGAGATACTTTTGTAAATATATCCCATCTGGATTACATCTCACATATAAACCTTAGATGTCTCTATTTAACTTCTACTACTGCTTTTTGGAGAACTTATAACCACCATGTTAGACTGTTACATACTTTCTGCCTAACATTGTTTGAGGACTGCCAATAGTCTCACATATATATTTGTCTATTACAGATTATGCTTAAGTCAGCTCAGGTACTGGGTTATTACACAAAATCCATGTAATAGCGGAATAACATTTTATAGCATTGTGGTATGATTGTTAATCATAGCCTAATTTAAAGTTTAGCTCTATAGGTTGGTCATTTATCTTTCTCCTGGGTTTCTCTCTATCTGTCCAACTCTATCCCCATATTTTCAGTCATTCATGGTTATATTATTATAAATGGTACTTGCCTGCTGGCAAAAAAACACTACTTTAATATGCCCATTTACTCTATATATATATCCAAATGCAGATGAAAGAGGTATGATTGTGTATTCCAAACAGTTAAGTGGGGGTTTTTTATTGTTAGGGGGGACTATGTGTATTTTGATGTAAAAGAGCTGATTATCTTGGGGCAATGCCCTGCAAAAAGCCCTTTTAAGGGCTACTGGTAGTTTATTCTTATGGTAGGGTGTGTTTTTATTTGGGGCGGGGGGGTTATTTTCATAGGGATTAGGTATAATTTTTTAAAATTTGGTAATTTTGTTTTTTATTTTATGTAATCTTAGATTTTTTTATTTTCTGTAATTGCAGCTTAAAGGGACAGTCTACACCAGAATTTTAATTTTGACTAGACTGTCTCTTTAATTTATACTTAGTTTATTTTTATTTTTAAAGTAGTGTTAGTTTTTTTTATTTTAATAGTAACTTTAGTATTTTGTAATTTAGATAATTTGGGTACATTTAGGGGGTGTTAGGTTAGGGGTTGTTAGGTTAGGGGGCTTAGTAATTTATTTATTTGCGTTGTGGGCTTTGGCGGTTTAGGGGTTAATACTTTGATAGGTTTATTGCGTTGTGGGCTTTGGCGGTTTAGGGATTAATACTTTAATAGGTAGTTTGCGTTGTGAGTTAATGGCTGATTAGGGGTTAATAGTTTTAATAGGTAGTTGGGGTTGGTGGATTTAGGGGTTAATAATTTATTTATTACTTGACGTGTGGGTTTGATGGCGGATATAGGGGTTAATAGTTTAATTAGACATATTGCGTTGTGGGGGTTGTCGATTTAGGGGTTAATACATTTATTATTAGTTGTGAGGGGGGGGATTGCGGATGTAGAAGTTTTACGTATCAGGCTTATTTTTGGGAGGCGTGTTAGACTTTTACGGGAGATTAGTTTTTTTTTACTTTTCTTAGGCGCCGTCAGTTTCTAAAGTGCCGTAAGTCACTAGCGACTCCAGAAATTTGTATTTACTCTCATTTCTGGACATCGCTAGTTTATCCTGCACCGTATATGTAATCTCGCCCCTGGAGTTGCATAGAATTGAGTTATTTTTTTTCTTTAACGTACAGATGGCAATATTTATGCATTTTTGGAAATATATACTATCCTCTGTTTTGTTTCACTGGGTAAAACTTTGTGATATCTCACCCTTAGTTTTTTTAAACTTCAAAATAAAGCCAAGTGGTTTTAGGAGTTAATTCACATTTAAACTTCAATCTTATTAAATTCCTCAATATAATGTAAATAATGAAATTATCTATCTATCTATCTATCTATCTATATATATAGAGAGAGAGAGAGAGAGAGCGCAAGAGAGACAGGGCGAAACGGAGTCGGAGCAAGTGAGAGGAGAGGCAGTATTGTGAACCCCCATTTGAATAACCCATGAGCCGCCACTGTTGCGCACACAGTCAAACACAATTTTGTAAAAAAAATTATGGGGATTTTTTTTTGGTGGGATGAAAAGAATCTTTTCTGACGTGATAACTGGTGCTTTATGGGAAAATTATTTACTGGTAGGTACATTTTTTTTTTAACTGAATAATATTCTGTATGTAAAATTAAGTCCACACTTAATGCTGCTGCTAGCTTGTTTTTTTTCTTCAAAATATTATATTGTTACATGTGAAGTTCAAGTCTGAGCAATATCTGCTATTTCCTCTTTCTATGTGTTCCCCTTTATGCCCACAAGGAATGTTTATTTACAGAGAGTTTATTTAGAGAGTGGTTAAAGAGACATGAAACCCAAAATATTTATTTCATGATTTAGATAGAGAATACAATTTAAACAACATTCCATATACTTATATTATATCATTGGCTTAATTCTTTAGATATCCGTTGTTGAAGAAATAGCAATGCACATGGATGACTCAGTCACACAAGGTATGTATGTGGAGCCACCAATCAGCAGCTACTGAGCCTATTTAGATATGCTTTTCAACAAAGTATATAAAGAGAATGTAACAAATTACATAGTATAAGTAAATTGGAAAGTTCTTTAAAAGTGCATGCTCTTCCTAAATAGTGAAAGAAAAAATTTGTGTTTCATGTCTCTTTAAATCATCGAGTACGCCAGCCCTTTATTACATTTCCATATATATATATATAGTTCCAAATGTTGATAAAAGCACTTACGGATACTCCTGCTGTATCAGCAAAACATAAATGCCCGGGGTGCATTTCAATACGTAAATACAGATATCTAGAAAGGAAAGCACTCACCGGGTCTTGACAATTTAGAATTTTATTCTTAGTTGTGATGTTTTGGGGTTGCCCCCGTCCTCAGACAAATTATGCAATACAAACAGTGCACCTAACTACTTTTAAAAGATCCTAACTCCCACCCGCGGCTCCGGCGGCGTTCCGCAAGTCCCCGCGACCACTTGGTTCATTCCTACATCATCGGTTGCTAGTGGCAACCGGACACCGCTCGGTAGTCCTTATGCGAGTAGTGAAAATAAAAATAAAAACAATCATCAGAAACTATTTATAACATAGCGGTTTACCTTAAAGGGATATGAAAACTAAAAAAAAATTCTTCCATGATAGAGCAGAAATTTTAAGCAACTTTCTAATTTACTCCTATTATAATTTTTTTCTTCATTCTCTTGGTAAGCTTTGTTCATCGAGTAGCAATGCTGACTGAACAGATAGGTGAGCCAATGACAATCGGAATATATATGCAGCCACCAATCCACAGCTAGAACCTAGGTTCTTTGCTGCTCCTTTCTTAGATGAAACCTTTAAGCAAAGTATAACAAGAGAAGGAAGCTTATTAAATAATAGAAGTAAATAGGAAAGTTGTTTAAAATGGTATGTTCTATCTGAAACATGAAAGAAAAAATTGGGTTTCCTGTCCCTTTAATGTGCCTTATCCCATGTTGGGCTTTTGTCTAGAGCTAGAATGTTTTTGCAGTGCGAGTCCAGGATGATTTATAACCTGGGGACTATGGCACCCAGGGGGTTAAATGTTCATCTCGCCTGCCACTGTTTTTCGCAAGGAGACGTCTGCCCCTTCAGTAGAAGATCATTTAGAGCAGCAAACAATGTAATTTATCTCTATAATTTATCTATTTAATTAATGAAGACGGGGTAAATTCTGTATTATTGTTATCTTGTAACCTTGATATGTGTAACAATTTTGATTTTGCAGGATCCAAACAGCTTTAATATGTAGCAAACTTCTGTGTATATAGCTTTATATTATAATGGCTAGTGTCAAAATATGAGATGTGCAGAGCATTATTAAAATATATCAAAGTAACCGAAGATTACTGTGTAAGCTTCAACAATATGCTTAGTTTTGAAGTACTATAGTGAGTATAGTTTGTAAGATGACTAAGATCCATTTGGTTAGCCTAATATAACCTATTTTCCCACACGGAGGTTAGCGGTATACAGTGGTGGTTCTACACGGGGGCCTACATGGGCCAATGCCCCTGTAAAATGTCCCTGGCCACCCCTGTGGCCCCCCTGAGTTGATGTGCTGTCTGTCCCACATTGCCTGCAGGCCGCTGTTCTGTTCACGGCCCAATATTCTCCCAATAGAGGCTGCTCTCCTTAGCAGCCTCGGGAGCCAATCAGGTCTGCTCAGTGACCTCACGTGACATGACTTACTATGTCACTCTTCTTGTGGAGCCTGGAGGAGGCATTCATCCTACAGCTGGTGCGGGAAGAGTGGCTGTGGAAGAGAGGACCGGACTGCGGGTAGTGAACAGTCAACACACAGTGAGCCAATATCTGGGCGTGCAGGAGTGGACTGAGCACTGCACAGGCATAATGTCACGACGCACCGCTCTAGCCATTGCTAGGGGCACGGCATCTCCTTCCCTGCTCGTTGCAAGGGGCTGTCAGGTCCGGATGCATGTGGCGCTGACATCATCACCGCATGCTCCTCTTACTCTGATGCCGGTCCAGACGCCTGCGATGCGAATCCTGTGCCTATGTAAGTTGCTGGATTGATATACCATTGCTGAACTCTGCTTGTCTGACTACTCTGTTTGTTAACCCCTAAATTGCTGGATTGATATACCGCTGCTGAACTCTGATTGTCTGACCACTCTGCCTCACTGTTGCCAAACTCTGCCTGTCTGACCATTCTAGTGGTTTACCTTTCAACGCCGGTATAAGAAGACTACTGTCCGAGTTCCGTCTGATAGTGGATTATCCCACAAGCATTACATTATACTTGGGTCATGGAGCCAGATGAGGTGGCAAGAGCAGTTTATCTTCAGGGACAGATGTTGGTAACCCATACCACACAGTTGCAGAGTATGGATTCCAAACTAGAGGCTATAATCGTTCAACTCTCTGCACTTGTTACAGCGAGGAATACCGCTCCCGTTGTTGTACAACCAGTCTCTTCTCCTAGTACTGCGGCTTCTTCCTCTGCTTCTGGAAGTATACCCCAGATACCATTGCCTGACAAGTATGAGGGTGCTACTGATTGCAGGGGTTTTCTTAACCAATGCAGGCTGCACTTCCGCAATGATCCTCACACCTTTCAGTCTCACCAGTCAAGGGTCACCTTTATCATTTCCTTACTGAAAGACAAGGCCCTAGCCTGGGTCTCTCCCCTTTGGGAACAGAACGATCCACTCCTGAGCAACGCTGATGCGTTTATTTCTGCACTTCTGTGTTTGGGACTGCTGACCGTACTTCTGCTGCAGAATTTTCTCTCCTAGATCTCCGCCAGGGCAATAGAACTGTGGCACAATTTGCCATTGAGTTTTGCACCTTGGTACTAGAGACCAGTTGGGAGTGCGGTGCCCTCAAGGCAGCCTTTAGGAGGGGTCTGCATGAACGCATCAAAGATTAACTCACTTATCGTGATATTCCCTCTTCTTTGGATGACTTTATAACACTTTGTAGCAGTCTAGACTCTCGCTTCCAGGAGAGACAAGCCGAGAGAGACAGAACTCGGGAGAATCCTTCCCTCCCTTCCTTCTATTCATCTGGTTTCTGCAGTGTCCTCTACTCCTTCAACTTCTACAGTCACCCCAGTAGAGGAACCCATGGATCTCTCCTCTTTCAAACCCACAGAGTCTGAAAGACAGAGAAGAAGGAGACTGAGACTATGCTTTTATTGTGGATCTAACTCCCACCAACTAAAGAACTGTGACATTTGGCCGGGAAAAGCCAATGCTTAGGGGATAACACTGCGGTACCTCTAAGCATTATCTCTACTAAATCCCCTCACTCCTCTCTGATCCTGGTACCTGTTACCCTTACCTTCCTTCAGAATACTGTCCATACTCAAGCCTTCATTGATTCAGGGGCAGCTGGAAATTTCCTGGATCACTTTTTCATGATTCAAGCTGGTTTGCCACTTTTTCAGAAAAGACATTGTCTCAAAATAACTACTCTGGATGGCACCCCCTGGGTTCAGGGTTGATCCATTATGAGTCAGCACCCCTGACCCTGACTGTGGGAGTCCTTCATACGGAACAGCTGCAGTTCAAAGTCATTCATTCCCCAGCACAGCCTGTCATCCTTGGTCTCCCTTGGCTTCGGATACACAATCCACAGTTTGACTGGGCTGAAGGACAACTGGTCTCCTGTGGTACCTCCTGTTTCCACTCCTGCCTTGCTAAAGTTACTCCTCTGCTAAGTATCTCCATAGCCAGTATACAGACTCCTCCAAACCTTCCCTCAGTATATGCGGACTTTGCAGATGTCTTTGAGAAAAAAGCAACTGACGTGCTGCCACCCCACCGTCCTTATGACTATAAAATCGACCTCTTTCCCGGAGCCCCACTTCCTGAAGTGAGGACTTATCCACTCTCGAAAGTTGTAACCAAATCCATGGAGGAGAATATCCAAGAGAACCTAGCTAAAGGTTTCATTCTCCCTTCCTCCTCTCCTGCTGGGGCAGGCTTCTTTTTCGTCAGTAAGAAGGATGGTGGGCTCAGACTATGTATCGACTACAGGGTCTTGAACAACATAACTATCCAGAATCGCTATCCCATTCCATTGATCACAGAACTGTATGACTCACTCCAGGATGCTCGCTTCTTCACCAAGCTGGACTTATGTGGGGCATACAACCTGATTCGTATCTTTCCAGGCCACAAATGGAAGACCGCCTTCAACACAAGATCAGGGCATTACGGATACCTTGTAATGCCCTTTGGGCTGTTTAACGCCCCTGCAGTCTTCCAGTCATTTGTCAACGATGTCTTCCGTGACCTTCTCAACCGCACTGTCGTCGTCTATCTGGATGAGATCCTTGTTTTCTCTTCCACTCTGAAGGAGCATCATAAGCACGTGAGACAGGTACTTCAACGTCTCAGAGACAATTCTTTGGTAGCCAGGCTAGAAAAATGTGAGTTTGACCAAGTTCAGATCCAGTTCCTACGTTATGTCATCTCGAAGGAGGGTTTTGCCATGGATCCTGCTAAACTCACCGCAGTTTTAGAATGTCCTCAACCTACTCCATTAAAGGAATTACAGAGATTCTTGGGGTTCTCCAATTATTACCGCAAGTTTACAAAGAACTTTTCTCAAACAGTCGCTCCACTCACTAAATTGACAAAACGGAACAAGGACTGTAAACATTGGCCTCCTGAAGCCATAAATGCCTTCTCTCATCTGAAAAAGGCTTTCTGTTCTGCTCCCCTGCTCCATCATCCTGATCCTTACCTACAGTTCACTTTAGAGGTTGATGCCTTCGAGATAGGGGCTGGAGCAGTTGTAACCCAAAGGGATCCTTTGACTTCCAAGTCACACCCTGTAGCCTTTTTCTCTAAAAGCTTTACTCCTGCAGAGAGGAATTACGATGTGGGTAATCGTGAACTCTTAGCCATTAAGATGGCTTTGACTGAATGGCGTCATTGGTTAGAGGGCACTGCTAATTTCATTCAGATTCTCACCGACCACAAGAATCTGACTTACCTAGAGACCGCTCATCGACTAAATCCTCGACAGGCCAGGGGGGCCTTGTTCTTTTCCCGTTTTAAATTTGTGGTCTCTTATCTTCCTGGGAAGATCTTCCCAAGAACAAGAAGGTGGATGCCCTTTCCCATCAGTTCCCTCACTCAAGTGATTCCTCTGAAGCCCCTATTGAACACATCATACCTCCCTCCTGTGTGGTAGCTCAACTAAATACCACCCTTCTTCAGAGACTGCAACATGCCCAGCCTAGTAAACATCCTGAAGCTCCCGTGGCTTCCGATATCTTTTTTGTACCTTTGAACCTACGCACTCCTGTACTGTCCTGGGCTCATGATAGTAAACTCTCAGGACATCCTGGTTTAACAAGGACTTTTAAGCATCTTTCCAAACATGTATGGTCGCCTACTATGAAGTCTGACACTCAGGAGTATGTGAACGCCTGCACAACTTGTGCTGCCAACAAAACTCCCCGATCCTTGCCTCCCGGCTTGCTCCAACCATTGACCATTCCCAAACAACTATGGACACACATAACAATGGATTTCATTGTGGACCTTCCTCCTTCTGACCACCATATAGTTATCTGGGTTGTGGTGGATCGCTTTTCTAGACTGGCTCATTTTGTACCCCTAACAAAACTGCCTTCTGTCCAAGAACTATCGTCTCTTTTTCTCTTGCATGAGGTACGACTTCCTGTGAATATTGTTTCCGACAGAGGTCCACAGTTCATCTCTACCTTTTAGAGCCTTTTGTAAGTTGATTGGAACCACTGTTTCCTTGTCTCCTGGCTACCATCCTCAGACCAATAGACTAACTGAGAGAGTAAACCAGGATCTTGAAGCCTTTCTTAGAGCCTTTGTCAACGCTCGCCATACCAACTGGTCTGAGTTGTTGCGAGAGAAGGAAGGTGATCGCAGCTGTAGCGTCCTCGGCATAAACCGGAAATACACTCCTCGAATAGAGGACACTGTAAAGTCCCCAGGTGACTCACGGAGTGCCGTAGCCAAAAAACGGAGGATAAGACCGTGTAACAATACACATGAAGAAGAGGTGGCAGGCACTTCAAAGCAGACCCACAGGCGGAAAAAGGGTAAAAAAAATACAAAACTTTATTGTAGCTCTAGGCTAAGTTAAAAAATGCAGACTGACAGGCAGGGGAACAGAACATACAAAGGTATTACGCGTTTCGCGCCCCCTAGTGGCGCTTACTCATAGACTGTTGTCTATGTTACAACCTTAGCAATTTATAGGCTGAAAAAAAGAAGATATTAACCCCTCAGCAGCCGGATAAAAACTGGTTAAAAACATAGATAGATCTGAGTGGACACAGGATGATTGAAAAAGAAATTCACAAAGTTACAAGGTACACAGACAATAAATCAAAGAACTAAATACATATAAGTAAATGCATCAAATGACATTAAGTAAATGTAAAATGAGAAAACTGCATTGTGGGTAACAGAAAAAAATAAAATAAAATATTATTATAATATATATGTGATTTTGAACATTTTTTATTGTATTTATATGTTGTTTGTGTTTTCATATTTAATATTTAATGGGTAATGGGAGAAACCCTCTTGAAAAAATAAGCTAAACTAGCTAAAAAATAAACAAAAAGTGTTAAACTCTCATTAATTACCTTTGTAAATCACAATCTAAAGCAAGTGATAAAGCAAGTGATGAAGCACGAGCCATAGATACCACTTTATTCATGATCTCATGGATTAGTTGGACTTAGCTGTCAATAAAATAACTAACATCACATTCCCTATCCATGCCAGTTGGATGGCATGTTTTGAGTTTTAAAATCCAGTATAATTCTTTCTTCTCTAGGATTTTAGATTTATTACCTCCTCTTGGGGGAACTGTAGCTATATTTATGATTTGTAATGACAGATCTGCTTTATTTGAAAAATGGATATTGTTAAAATGATTTGCAACAGCTGAATCAGAGTCATAGTTCTTAGTATCCCTAATGTGTTCATTAAATCTAGCTCTTACATGACGTGATGTCATGCCTACATACTGGCAGGAACAAAGTTTGCATGTAAGTAAGTAAACTGCATATTGGGTGGAACAATTAGCATAAAAGTCTACGTTATAAGTGTTATTATCAGCAGTACAACGAATGGTATCACCCTGTAGTATATTGGGACAAGCATAGCAGATTTTGGCTCCACATTTATAGGTGCCTTTTTTAGACAACCAATTTTTTGGCATATCTTGGGAATTATTCTTAACCATGCTGGGAGACAGTATTTGCCCCAATGTTTTTGATCTTTTGGGGACAAATTTGTATTTATTGATGTATTTACTAAGTACATCATCTGTGGCCAGTATTGGTAAGTGCTTCTTGAGAATGCCTACTATTTCTTGGTATTGTTGACTGAATTCAGTAGTAAATACTATTGAATCATCAAAGCTATCTTCTCTTGAACTTGTGTGGATGGCATCTTGATTATAAGTGCTAACCAATTTTCTACATTTTTCTAACTTATGAAACTTATACCCTCTTTTAGTTAATCTGTTTCTAAGTTCTATAGATTGCTGATCATAGATCTTGTCAGATTTGGTATTGCGTCTAAGTCTGATAAATTGTGATTTAGGTATGGATTCAATAAGGTGTAGTGGATGTTGAGAAGTAGCATGAAGGATGGTATTACCAGCTGTTATTTTCCTGAATGTTTTGGTCACTATATGATTGTCAATGATTTGGAGGGTTAAATCCAAGTAATTGACACTTACTTTACTGTATTCTCCAGTAAATTTTAGACCCATCTCATTGTTGTTACAAAAATCAATGAATTCATTGAACAATATATCATCAAGTGGTTTTTTAATTATAAAAAGAAGGTCATCTAGGGGCGGAGTTTGGCCACGCCAGGACATGGCCGCTCTGTGAGTTAGCTCCGTGAGACCGGAGCTCCAAACCCAGCATAAGTTACAGCAGAGGATCCTATAAAAGCCCTCAGTCGCTGGGGGAAAGCTCAAGGACTGCAGCGGTTACCTTCAAGCGTTCTCACAGGTCTCTGATCGCTATATTTCAGTAGGAGTCCGGTGCGCAAGCTGCACAAACTGAAATGCCGCCGCCATCTTGAATAGCCTGCTCCATGAGGCAGTCGGATCGCCGCATCTAAGCCCAGCATCAGGTGCAGATAAATAAAAGTTAAATGCATCTCACACCCATGCCTTTACATATATGATCTGACCCCAGACATAGAGTCAGAATAGGACAAGCCCAAATTACTTACAAACGTAGCCCACATCAGGCACTACGCAGCTGCTCAGGATATATCTAATGCAGTACAGCCTTAGGGGATAGTATGCTACAATAAAGCTTTACCTCACCAGTTCCCTGAATTAACCAAAAACACGAAGTGAATGGTTAAATTAAGCAACAGTATTGTGGAGACAACTATCCTTTAACATTTTCAAAGTTGTTGTAGATCTGCTTAATGTTGCTAACTAAAAAATGGAGTAAAATTACAGAAGATAATGTAAACACCACTTTGCACATTTTTACTCTGAAATAAATGACACTGTCACATCTGAAAACATATCCACATGACAACCTGAGGGGAAATTTAATGCAATAATAAAAAGGAGACAAAATAAAAAATAAAAAAAAAAGCATAATGTTATGAATACATAATATTGTTATTTCTACTGTGCAGCCTAACTACTGATTGTAAGGCTTCATTATCATAGCAAGAGCTCCATCTAGTGACTCAAAAAGGGAATTATAATTTCTAATTGTTTTAATCTCTTATAAATACAAGAATGACATCAAGAAGACAAACAAAGCCTGAAAAGTCTCTTAAACCTCACAATACGACTCCTGTATCAGTCTCAACTTTTTTCCAATCCCAAGAAAGGGAGAGCCCGGGGCAGGAGCCCTCAAATCCGAAACAACCTGACAAAACAACAGCACCAGAGAACCCTATGGCTGGAATACAGCAAGACCAGTTATCACAAATCCTATCTAAAATGTGCAAACTCCCATCTAAAACAGATATAGACTCTTTGAAAGATCTGATTAAAACGGAGATCTCTGAACTTCGAAAAGATATAACAGACATTGGTTACAGAGTTGAAGCTCTAGAAACTATGCAAGATGAAACAGTGAAAGATATCAAAGACATAACTGAACACCAAGAACAACAATCTACCCTGATACAGGATTTGAATGACAAGATTGAAGATCTGGACAATAGAGGTCGCAGGAATAATTTGAGAATTAGAGGGATCCCTGAAACAATAGAATCAGCTGATTTGGAAGACTATCTGCAACTTTTGTTTCATACTCTCTCAGGATCACCAGAACCTGCAATAATGATTCCACTAGAGAGGGCTCACCGGGCTCTAAGAGCGAAACCCCCAAGTCAAGCACCACCTCGTGACGTCATTATGAAATTCCTAAATTTCAAAGATAAAGATACTATTTGGCAACATTTCAGGGACAATCCCAACTACAAATATCAGGACCATGAACTACAAGCATATTTGGATTTGAGCCCCCTCACATTACAGAAAAGAAAAGACTCTAAATTTATCACTTCTGTGCTGCAGAAAAACAACATAATATATCGCTGGGGATATCCATTTGGTCTAATTGTGTTCCTGGATGGCAAAACATGGATATATAGAAGCCTGAACGACTTGGACTCTTTTTCTAAAGGTCTCAATCTGACATTCCCTATCCCCACAGACCAAACCAATTCAATGGAGACACAGGGCGGATCGTCTCGTTTGAAAGAAAGGCGTCCAGAGTGGGCTACAGTTCATCGTCGGAAGAGAAACTTCAAACAGAAGATAACCCAACCAGATTTGAACTCTGAAACCGTCACCTGAAACTCTGGAGAGTCTAGAGATGGAATAGAATTCACTTAATAGCTCCCTGAAAGGGCAGCAACTATCCTTTAAGCTTATTTTTGCTGTGCTGCATTGTATGTGTTCTGTGTTTGTTATTTATTTTTAGGTTTGTTAATTATCTTTTTTGCAGGTTTATTTCAGTTAAACTTAATGTTGTATATGATGACGTTTTAGACAGTCAAAACACAAGTGGTTATAGGAAGCTATGGAAAAGACTAGAGACAATACTGTTACCACTTAAATAACTCATGTGAGGACAGCCTGGTTTCTTCTAGCCTATCTCAGCTGTGTTGCATTGCCTGTGTCTTGTGAAAGGTATTTATTGTTAGAGATGTTATATACTTTGACTTTTTGAAAAGCAAAATCTAGGTTGAATCTTTGTTGAGTGAAATGTTGATCAAATGTATTTGCTTTTCCCCTCTCTAATGTACCAAATAGTTAGGAGGCTCACAATAATATTTACTTGAAATATATCCTCAATCCTCTTATTACCTCTTAAATGGAAGTCTCCGGTACACCACCCCTTTTACACTCTGTTACGGTTGCCTCCAGGCTGGCTGGAAGTTGGACCGTAGAAAAGGATGCTCCTAGCGCTCACCAAAGGAGCAGCAGCACTGTAGACACTCTATAACTGCTGCGTAGCCACCATAAGTAATGCAGACTCTATGAACCACCGCTGCTGGGCTGGTATCTCGCCGTCTGCTCTGCGCCCTGGACCTACGACCAGGCTCCAGTAGGTGAACCTCTTCCTTCTGTAGCAATCCCTGTAGCTAAGGGAGTATGAAAAACATAGCAATCCCTGTAGTGATTATAGCTGAAGCTGTCCCCTACAAACATGAGTCAAAGCTGCAAGTTAGAGGGTCAGAAATAGGTCTGATTAGACAATGGGAATGTTTTATCACTAAACTTAATTAGAGCTGATCCCAGCAAACTTGTATTTAGAATGCTTCTTGAAGCTGAACAAAGTTATCTCTGTAGTTCTGACCGAAGGGTTTGTCACATAGCACTTAATGGCACACAATGAAACTGAACCAAGTGGGAGAAAGCCAGGGACAAGTCATTTCACAGGTCTGGGGACATAGTCTTAAAGGGGCATTGTTCACCAAAGTCACAATATGTCCCCAGACGGTTCTTAAAGGGCCATACACACCCAATAAAAGTTAATATGTTTTCAGGGGCACAATCTTCCAGGGGCCATAGTCATGTGGAAGGAGGCTGGCAAATAGGCTTCTCCAAAATCCAGGGAAGCAGGGCAATTTTCCATTTAAAGGGCCAGTTACAAATAGCAGTTTGTAACATATCTCCCCTTTTGGAGGGAGACTAACCAGGCATCTGACCTTCTGCCGGTCAGTGCCTAAGTTAGTCTCGCAACCCACCCACAAATAATCGTTAGCAGCAAAGTAGCCCCCCCACAATACGTAGTACTGGCCTGTAAGTTCCAGGTTGTAGGATGAAAGTGTAGCATCCTCGGCCTTCCTGGCGCAGCTGGGCAAATAGCTGATGGTACTTGGGGGGCAGAGGCCAGCGGCACTCTGCCCTGGTGCCAGCGCTTCTGCTGGGGTGAGGGGTTTGCAGGTCAGTCCTGTAACAAGGACAAGGTCTGTAGGGCAGAGGCCAGCAGCGCTCTGTCCTGATGCCAGCTCTTCTGCTGGGGGAATTGGGGCATAGTCCTGCCCGGTGGCAAAGGGAACGTGGGGGTCAGTGGGGGTTAACATCTCCACTGTTAACCCTGGGCCCAAGTTAGGAGTTAGCTGGGGAGGGGGAGATTGGCTTACCTCCTCCTCCTGATACTCTGGCGGCCGTTGGGAAGGGAGGTCGATGCTCTCCGCTTCCTGTGGAACATGCTGCGGCTGGGGAGAGAGACCGGTTGTCTCCTCTCCCTGGAAGGCACACTCCGGCTGGGGAGGGAGGTCGATGCTCTCCCCTCCCTGTAGCTGGGTCTGTCACTGGGGATCTGGGCCGCCTGCCCAGCATCCCTGTTGGGCCGGTAGAGAGACTGCGGTCCCATCTCCACCTGCCTGCTGGGGGTCCTCCCAGGACCAGTCTATGAGGCCTGCTGCCTCTGGTATCTCTGGTTGGGGTTGGGGAAGGAGACCGGTTGTCTCTTCCCTCTGCACAGTATACTGCCGCTGGGGAGGGAGGTCGCTGCTCTCCTCTCCCTGTGGAACATGCTGCGGCTGGGGAGAGAGACCAGGTGTCCATACCCTCAAACTCCACAGTTGGCGCTCAAAGGCTTGTGCCGCTTCGTTCTCAGTAGCCAATTCCCGGATGAGGCGACTGACTACCTCCTGTGCAGGGTCTGCACCATATCGGACTAGCCGCCTCTTTACCTCTGGAACGAAATCAGCGCCCTCATAGCGACGGATCAGGTTGAGGTGCTCTTCACAGGGTTCTGACCAGTGTCTTGTCAGCTCCATGCTGCTGTAGGTAAGGACGCTGCGCAGTGGCTAGCGTTGCCCTCAATTACTCTCCTACGATACCAGTGCTGTTGTGGTGCTGCTCCTTGCGCTAGGACGCGATCCCACCGCTGCCGCCAAATGTTACGGTTGCCTCCAGGCTGGCTGGAAGTTGGACCGTAGAAAAGGATGCTCCTAGCGCTCACCAAAGGAGCAGCAGGACCGTAGACACTCTATAACTGCTGCGTAGCCACCATAAGTAATGCAGACTCTATGAACCACCACTGCTGGGCTGGTATCTCGCCGTCTGCTCTGCGCCCTGGACCTACGACCAGGCTCCAGTAGGTGAACCTCTTCCTTCTGTAGCAATCCCTGTAGCTAAGGGAGTATGAAAAACATAGCAATCCCTGTAGTGATTATAGCTGAAGCTGTCCCCTACAAACATGAGTCAAAGCTGCAAGTTAGAGGGTCAGAAATAGGTCTGATTAGACAATGGGAATGTTTTATCACTAAACTTAATTAGAGCTGATCCCAGCAAACTTGTATTTAGAATGCTTCTTGAAGCTGAACAAAGTTATCTCTGTAGTTCTGACCGAAGGGTCTGTCACATAGCTCTTAATGGCACACAATGAAACTGAACCAAGTGGGAGAAAGCCAGGGACAAGTAATTTCACAGGTCTGGGGACATAGTCTTAAAGGGGCATTGTTCACCAAAGTCACAATATGTCCCCAGACGGTTCTTAAAGGGCCATACACACCCAATAAAAGTTAATATGTTTTCAGGGGCACAATCTTCCAGGGGCCATAGTCATGTGGAAGGAGGCTGGCAAATAGGCTTCTCCAAAATCCAGGGAAGCAGGGCAATTTTCCATTTAAAGGGCCAGTTACAAATAGCAGTTTGTAACACACTCCATTTACCTATGTTCCTTTTCCTCTCTTCTCTGATTACGTTTTACTTTCTTTTCTCTCTACCTCTGATAATGGCTGTTCGGGGGAGCGCAATTGCCTACATAAATGATCACACTCATCCACGACACACTACTCTTTGCCTACAAAATAATATATTTCCACTTACCCATACCTCAACATGACAAACAAACAAAGTAACCAGATTAAGGTAATATCTATTAAAGGGACATGAAACCCCAAATTTTTTTTTCATGATTTAGACAGAGCACACAAATTTAAACAACTTTCCAATGTACTTATTTTATCTAATTTGCTTTGTTCTCTTTGTATATTTTGTTTAAAAGCATATCTAGATAGGCTCAGAAGCTGGGAGCTAGCTACTGATTGGTGGCTGCACATATATGCCTCTTGTGATTGGCTTACCAATGTGTTCAGCTAGTTCCCAGTAATGCATTGCTGCTTCTTCAAGAAAGGATTATAAGAGAATGAAGCAAAATTGATAAAAGAAGTACATTGAAAATTTGTTTACATATGTATGCTCTATCTGCATCATAAAAGAAAATATTTGGGTTTAATGTTCCTTTAACTGTAAAGGTCTTAATTCCCCTCTGAAGAGAAACTCTGCCCTCCACGACTTTAAACAGACAAAAAGTGACATTGTGATGTTACAAGAAACACATTTCAAAAGGGGTAGGGAACCTCAAACATTTAAATTTAAGTTCGGTCAAAGTTTTTACTCGTCCAACCTATCTAAAACCAATGGAGTAGGGATACTGATAAAACACAATGTCCCCTTTCAGGAGATTGCAACCCACAAAGACAAAGAAGGTAGATTTTTAGCTGTGATAGGCACATTATATGGAAAGATTGTGACATTGACATGTATATATGCCCCAAACTTTAACCAGCACCGTTATTTCAAAAACATATCTAATACACTCCTCGATATTATGAAAGGCTCTTTAATAATTGGAGGTGACTTCAACGTACCACTAGACCCATCCATAGACTGCTCCACTCAGTCAACCTCTATCCCCTTAAAAAGGATAAATGCAATTAAACAATGCTTACGAGAATTAGCGGTACATGACGTGTGGAGGACTCTCAACCCTTTAATAAAAGACTACACTTTATACTCAGCCCCACATAAACTGTTCTCCAGGATAGACTACATACTTATGGATGTCACTAGTTTTTCATATGTCAGACAGAGTAAAATTCTACCCTGTACGTGGTCAGACCACTCCTACATGAGTTGTGACTTAAAATGGCCTGACATTCCTAATAAACACTTTAATTGGAAATTTGATCCATCACTACTAGATGATTCTCTGATAACTGAGAAGCTGGGGAAATCTATTAAGGAATACTTTGAAATTAATATCTCCCCACTCATAGACAATAGAATAACCTGGGAAGCTCATAAAAGTGTAATACGGGGTGAATGTATTAGCCTCCAAAGCATGCTGAATAAACAAAAAAGAGCTAGATTAGAAGAAACATTAAATCAAATAACTATTCTGGAATCCCGACATAAACAAACTCCTGAGGATAATCTCATTCTCGACGAGTTACAGTCTAAAAGACAAGATATGAATGCACAATTGTTGCATATCTATAAACGTAAAGCCCTTCAACTTAAACAAATTTATTTCGATAGCGATAATAAGAGTGGTAGGTTTTTGGCGAGAAAATTACGTAGACGAATTAACAAGACCTTTGTCATGTCCATTAAAAACACAAAAGGCTCCCCTTGTTTAGGTACAACAGCTATAGCAAAAGCGTTTCGGGACTACTTTGAAGGATTGTATAATCTTAATGAATCTGACCCCATAGCATCTACACATGATAAATCTCTTAAACATAAAATAGCAAAATATTTGGATGGCATTGGGATCCATTCTTTATCAAAAGAGCAACAAGAATACTTAGACCGACCAATCCAAACGGAGGAAGTTACCAATGTTATTAAACACTTACCTAACGGTAAAGCTCCTGGCCCGGATGGCTTTACTAATCTCTATTATAAAAAATATCACTCCCTATTGACTCCCCACTTATGTAACCTTTATAATGGAATAGATAAAAATAACCCTTTTTTAAAACAATCACTGGAGGCCACAATAGTTTTACTTCCCAAACCAGGGAAACCTCCTGATCAGGTTATGAACTACAGACCAATCTCCCTTTTAAATACAGATTCGAAAATATTTGCTAAAATCTTGGCTAATAGAATATGCCCGCTTTTACCTCACCTTATTCACGGGAACCAAGTAGGCTTTATTATGAACAGAGAAGCAAAAGACAACACAATCTGCACCTTGCACCTAATACAACACGCTTTAAATACCAACACTCAATCGGTTTTGATCTCCACGGACGCAGAAAAAGCGTTCGATCGTGTAGATTGGACGTTTTTATATCACTCTCTAGAGCGTTTTGGTTTTGGAGAAGGTATTTTAGGAAAGATATTTGCTCTGTATAATAATCCAAGCGCCCGTATCCTAGTAAACGGTACTCTCTCCGATTCTTTCTATATTAAAAATGGAACAAGACAGGGGTGCCCCCTGTTGCCCCTACTGTTTGCCTGTGCTATCGAAATTTTAGCCATAAAAATCCGGGAAAATAATGCTATTAGAGGAATATCTCTCCAAACAGATGTATATAAATTATCTCTTTTCGCGGATGACATACTCCTCACACTCACTAACCCTAGATTGTCAATCCCAGAATTAATGAGAGAGTTTGATGATTTTAGACATATATCTAACTTTCTAATTAATTTTTCGAAGTCAGAAATTATGAACCTTAATTTAAGTCAGACAGAACTTCACCAAACACTAAAAATTTGTCCATTTAAATGGCAAACCAACGCTATTAAATATTTGGGGATATCGTTGACACGACATCACTCAGACTTAATTTCTCTTAATTATGATACCCTCAAGAAGAATATAATAGCTGATCTAAGCTCGTGGAGATCTAAACGTCTTAATTGGTTGGGGAGAATGGGGACTATAACCATGAACATTTTACCTAGACTGTTGTATCTTTTTCAAACTGTTCCAATACCCCTCCCTCCATCCTATATACCTTCCCTACAAAAAATCATTAATTATTATATTTGGGACAGAAAGCATCCCCGAATTAATAAAACAATAATGTGCCTCCCCAAAATATCGGGGGGATTGGGTGTTCCAGACTTGGTAAAGTATAGACAGGCGATATTCCTCCAAAGAATAGTAGATTGGCACACTAATTATAAGGACAAAATATGGGTTAAGATAGAACACCAAATAGGCTGCCATCATCATTTAGGCTCTTTGTGTTGGACGGAGCAATCTGAAAGAAGGACAAAGTTAATGGACAACTATATAATTGTAGAAACTTTTAAAATGTGTGATAGACTGATGATTGTGTACCCTTTACTTTCTTCCAAGCCTTCACCTCTAACACCGCTTCTAGGGAATCCAGAATTCCTTCCAGGTCTAGAAATGAATAAACTAAACCCTTTAGATAGGCTAAGTAATTTACCTTTTTATACTCTCACTGAGGCTGGGTCATTGCAATCTAGATCGAAGCTCATAGAAAATAACCTACATGTTTTTCGTAACTGGTACTTCTACTTGCCAGCTCACTCATTTCTCCAATGTCATAAAGGGAAAAATAATTTGATACGTTCCCCAACAAACTTTGAAAAATTATGCATCTCAAAATTCCCTACTAGACACACCCTATCCATAATTTACAACATACTGCAACAGGTCCCGATAGGCACAGAATATCACTATATGAAACGTTGGGAAAAAGAACTTAAAATCAATATACCCCCTAGAGATTCATGTAAAATATTTAAAAGAACTATGAAAGCTTCTACATCGGCCAAGATATTAGAAATCAATTTTAAGATTCTGCACCGCTGGTATTACACCCCTGCACGCTTAAAGACCTTATACCCTCAAAGATCTGACTTATGCTGGCGATGCAAAAAAGAGGTCGGGAACATGGGACATATTTGGTGGAGTTGCAGCAAAATCGCCCTCTTTTGGAGAGATGTAGTAACACATACAGAAAAGATACTGAAACCAAACATACCATTAGACCCTTTACTGGGGCTTTTAAATAAACCTCCCAAAAAATTACCTGCATCACACCTAGCTTTATTTCAAATCATTTCTAACAGTGCCAAAGTACTAATTGCACAACATTGGAAGCAAGAACAAATCCCCTCTATAGCTCTATGGGTAGACACTATACATAAAACTCTACAGCTGGAGGAATACCATTATATGAAAATAAGGAAACAAGACTTCTTTCATGAGATGCTTTTTATTTGGGAAGAGTACATATATAGTAAGTACAATAAATGATGTACGACATGGGAAACATATCTTGGATGTAAACGTGAACAAGCTATTTAAAACAGGTTCTGCGCTTTAGCGAATAGCCATAAACCTTTTCTTTCTATATTTCTTTTCTTTTTCTTTCTGTATTCAAAAAAAAAAAAAAAAGAGGAGGTTAAAGTAACCAATTTTGGTCATGTCATCACTAACTGTTATAATATGTAATATTGTCTATAAACAAGATGTGATGTAACGTGTCCACACAATGTAAATGCATCAATGCTTAATGTTACCTCAATAAAAAAAAAAAAAAAAAAAAAAGGTCATCTATGTACCGTACTAATAATTCTATATCTTCACACCAAGAATTCATTCGAGTATAGACATAGAGTAGCTCCCACCAGGCGACAAAGATGTTAGCAAAAGAGGGTGCATACATAGCCCCCATGGCGGTGCCACAGGTTTGTAAGTAGTATTGACTGTCGAATAAAAAATAATTATGCCACAAGAGAAACCTTAGTACTTCACAGACATATTCAATTGTAGGGGAATCTAAGTCAGAATCCCTATGCAAAAAGAATTCTACTGCCTGGATGCCCAAATGTTGGGGGATAGAAGTGTATAGAGAGGTAATATCTATAACAAGCCAGGAAAAATCAGGTTGCCAGTTGATATCGTCTAATGTGTTTAAAAGGTGTGAACTATACCTAAGATAACTTAGTTGTGAAGTGGCAATTGGCTGTAGAATAGAATCTAGCCATTCTCCTAATGGTTCAAATAAAGATCCAATACCGGCCACTATGGGTCTACCCGGTGGGGAATCTAAACTCTTATGTATCTTAGGTACATGGTGGAACACTGGACATATTGGGTTTTCTGGTACCAAGGAATTCATATCCTGTTCTTTGAAGACTCCTAAAGTAATACCATCTGCTATAAGTTGTTTAAGGCTGTTTTTGAAAATGTTAGTAGGATTATTATTCAGTAGTCTGTATGTGCCTCTATCAGACAACTGTCTGTAAGCTTCATTGAAGTAGCTAGTCTTATTCATAACTACAATGCTGCCTCCCTTATCAGAATTGCGTATAACAATATTTTCATTATGAGTTAAAGACTTAATGGCTTGTCTTTCTTTATACGTAAGATTAGGGGAGGCAGCATTGTTGCCAATATTCTAACTGTAATATATCGGCCTGAACTGCTTTTTGGAAAGCATTTACCAAAGGGCCTCTAGAGTTCTTTGGATAAAAGTCAGAATGATGTTTAGGAGGCCGGGGCACATGATTTGTGTTAGAATCTTGATTATTATGGTTATCTAAATACAGATCTTCTAGTGTAGATAGAGCACACGCATCCTGAAATGCTAAATAGTTGTTGCCCCTAGCTGAGCTGGCAATAAACATTCATTGGCACTCTTCTCTTTGATGTGCTACATTTCAAGCCGCAGCAGGGTATCAACCTCGTGTCTTCCCTCTTTCTGCTTAGTCCACTGGGATTCCTGCTGCAGACCGACACATTACTGAACTCACCACTCATTGGCAACATATTCGCTCTCAGCTACATTCAGCTGTCTCTAGATATAAAAAGTTTGCTGATCGTCATAGAGCTTCTGTACGTGCCATCCCAGTAGGTGAACATGTTTGGGTCTCTACTCAACATATTCGTCTACGCCAACCCTGTCACAAATTGGGGCCTGAAAAGACTGTCTCCTGTTGCCTACAAAGTGTCCTTGCCCAAAACCCTGCGCATACACCCAGTCTTCCACATCTCACTACTCAAGCCTTACATCAAGAATAGAATAGATGGTTCATACGGGATAGGAAGACACGTATCCTGCAGAAATTCTGTTCACAACTAGGGCTAATAGACATTTGGCGCTCCCAAAATCCAGACTTAAGATCCTACACATGTCTGTCGAGAGGACAACAATCTTTGTCCAGAATAGACCTCTTTTTGGTTGCAGAGACCATGATTGGTTCAGAGTGGAGAGCGGATATTGGTGAGATAATAATCTCAGATCACGCAGTGATTACGTTAATGCTTAATACATCAAGAAATCAAATGTCTGATAATCAGACTATTTTTCCCCCCAAATATTTTCTGAACAACATTAACTTTCACAATTGGCTGAATGACCAGTGGAGAGAGTATGAGTGTTACAATAAAACATATAAAGATAGACCTGAGGTGTATTGGGAAGCAGCCAAAGCTGTATTAAGAGGTAAGATCAAAGCGTATATGTGTAAACTCAAAAGGAGAAGCAGACAACAGGAATCCCAGATGTCCAATCAAGTAAAGAATGCTTACAGAGCATATCTGGGAGATCGTACCAATGAGAATTGGCGGAAATATACAAGTGCCAAGTCTGCGCGCAATGTGTTCATTAGTCAAAAGGCTACATTAGAGATGCAAAGACAAAAAGCGCTGTACGGCGGCTTTGCTGGTAGATCTGCTAAATTTTTGGCTAGATTAACCAAAGCAACTAATAGAAATGTTAAAACGGCCATCAGATCTAAGACGGAAAGGTTTACAAACAACCCAGATATTATTAAAATCTTTTATGAGTATTTCAGTGAATTATATAGTGCAGAGGAACACCCAATAGATAAAAAGAAATGCTTTTGGGATAAAATTAAGACCCCTATCACAGTAGATGAGATTCTTGCGGCAATTAAGACAGCTAAAACAAATAAGGCAGCAGGCCCAGATTGCCTTGCCATTGAATTTTACAGGATTCTTCAACCATTTATTATCCCATCGAGAAATTGTTTAATTTCTATTTCATTAAGAATAATAAATGTTCACCATATTTTGCAGCTGCAACAAAATCTTTAATTCCTAAAAAGAATAAAGATTTAGAACTCCCAGAATCATATAGGCCTATCTCTGTACTAAACACGGATTATAAGCTTTTAACATCTATTTTAGCAAAAAGATTAAAGCCGCATTTAGGCTTAATAATTCACGAAAATCAAGCAGGCTTTATGACCGGGAGGAACCCAACTAAGAATATTCGAAAGGTTATGACATTATTAGATTTTTTTTGGAACAAATTTAGAACATCAAGACACAGAGATATGGTCGACTTAGCCTTAACAGTGGACGCAGAGAAGGCATTCGATCGTATCTCGTGGAAGCATTTATACTTCTCTTTAGAGCAATTTGGCCTGAGTGGACACCTATATGAGTTTATTCGCTTAATATATTTCGCCCCAATCTCATCGTTACTTATTAACGGCGAGATTTCACAGCGCCTGGTGCTACAAAGGGGCACACGCCAAGGCTGCCCATTATCCCCATTGTTGTTCAATATATCTTTGGAACCATTGGCAATTTTGCTTCGACAACAACTGGATGGGATTTGTATAGGAGATCAGAAACTGGTGTTATTAATGTATGCAGATGATATACTTTTATGTCTGAGTAATATTAAGAAAAGTCTTTCCCTTTTACTAGATATTATTGAAACTTTTGGTTCAATTTCTGGTTACAAAATTAATCTAAATCTGAACTTTTATGGCTAAATAAAAAAGACCAAAATATTAAGCATCCATTTAGTGAAACTGCACAGATAACTTATCTTGGCATTAAGTTAAGTGTGAATCCGGAGGAATGGTATAAATTGAATTTCAGCAATTGCTTCCTAGAATGTAGGGAAAAAATGGAAGACTGGAAAAATCTTCCCATTTCCCTAACAGCTAGGGTTATGCTTATAAAAACTATTCTTTTTCCAAAACTATTCTATCTTATACAGAATATTCCAATCCCTATTCATAATACGGATATAAATAAATATAACAAGGCGTGTTCTAAGTTGCTTTGGAAAGGAGCAAGAGCCCCTATTTCAGTGTTGCATCTTATGAATAATAACAAAGCGGCAGGTCTTAACCTCCCCAATATACAATCTTATAGTTTAGCGGCTCGTGTAAAGGTTGCGGTTGACTGGTTTACAGAACAAGGAAAAGTTTCTGCAGTGGCATGGGAAGCCTCCCTAGTAGCACCTTTTCGTTTAGATGCTATCTTACACTGTCCAATGACAGCCCTCCCATCGACTCTGTTCTCACTTATAACGTTTAGAAACATTATTATAGCGTTGCAAAAATTTTGTGGGCTTACAGGTTGTTCCCCGTATGTCTCCAAATATTTACCTATCATAGGGAATCCAACCTTTTCTCCTGGTTTGACAGATGAAGTATTCAGACTATGGTTCACTAAAGGGATGATTTTTGTTATTCAAATGCTAGATGAGGACCTAGTCCCGTTAACTTTTATGGACTTAACCAAGCAATTCGGGCTCTCGAATAAAGATTTCTATGCGTACTTGCAGTTAAGACATTTTGTATTTGAATTAAAGCAAAAGTACGGGATGGAATGGTCACTTAGGGAGGTGCAATCTAGGATTAACATCTTTCAAAAGGGCTTATATTCTATAGTTCCGTTTTATATGCTCCTTAAGCAAAGATCTTCGGCAGAGCAACTGGAATATATAGTCGCAAAATGGACTAAGTTTTTTCCTGAGATAAATAATCAAAACATAGTGAATGCTTTTAAAGTAACTGATAAAAATTTGGTCCTGACTACATGGAGAGAGTCGCAGATCAAGATAACTTTTATGACATATCTGACACCGGCAAGAGTATCTAGTTGGTACAAAACAAATAATGTATGCACCAGATGTAGTTCACGTAAGGCAGACCTTTTGCATTGTTTCTGGGTCTGCCCTAAGATTGGGCAATTTTGGTCTAAAGTAATGCATCGGATGAATGTTGTCCTTAAATTAGAATATCATATGCAGCCGATAGAAATATTTTTTTTAATAAAGCCACAGCCAGCCTTGCGAAACTCCAAATTAATTAACTTGATAATATTGCTTGGCTGTAACTTAATACTGAGATCATGGAAAACTAAAATAGCGCCTTGCCTGAAAGAGCTTAAGAATGCCTTAAGTTCACATTATACACTTGAACAATGTAATCTTCAAAATGCTACTGATGCCCAATTAGCGTTGTTTTTTAAACATTGGAAAATGTTTATTTTATCATTTCCAGTTGAGGCGCAAGTCACTTTAATCAAACCATTTAAGGATACTGCTTATGTCCAATTACAGGTATTAGCTGGACATTTTCCTAGTGCATGGATTAATGATAGTAGGGAGTCAGGCGGGGAGTAGGGTGTGGAAGAGGAGGAGTGCTGAGCCTGTTTTTTTTTTTTTTTTTTTTTCTTCTCTCTCTTCCTTCCGAGGTAATCTCTTAGATGCCCGTTTTGATTTTGCGTCTCTATAAATTTAATTTGTGTGAGGTCATATTTGTGTGTGGAATTAGACACTATGGAAGGAAAAAGGAAAGAAAAAAGAAAAGGGGAGAAAAAAGGGAGGAGAAGAGAAGGGGAGAGAAAGGGAAAATTGTTTATTGTTGTTTGTTAAATACAGAACATTATATTAGAAAATTTGAGTATCGGTAGCTAGGTATTAATAAGAGAGAGATGTGTTTTTGGTTTTGTCATTGTATAATGGATAAAATTGCAACAGGCTTCTGTGATAAAAGGTTAAAAATGCATCACTTGCTAGAGTAAAAAAATTTGAATATTTGATTTGTAGCAGAGATTATGCTTATATAGACAAGAATTGTATTTTTCTTTTTTTTTCTTTGCTATTGTAACAATGTATAAGCATTCCTGTTGCTGACTGAACAAAAGACATATACAAAAAAAAAGAATAGAATAGATACCTAGCTCCAAGCTACTCCTCCTCCGCTCCTGGTCCGTGGTGACCCTGAATATGAGGTAGATCCTGGACTCCAGATACAGGCGCAGACAACTACAGTATCTGATACATTGGAAGGGTTACTCTGTGGTAGATCGTTCCTGGGTTCCTGCCCATTATGTGCATGCTCCATCTTTGGTCTCCAAATTCCATGCTGCTCATCCTTTGAGGCCAACTCTGGTTCTTGAAGGGAACCCTTGAGAGGGGGCTATGTCACGCTGCGCCGCTGTAGCCATTGCTAGGGGCGCGGCGTCTCCTTCTCTGCTCGTTGCCAGGGGCTGTGTCGGGTCCGGATGGGTGCTGCGATGACGTCATTGCTGCACGCTCCTCTTACTCTGATGCCGGTCCGGACACCCGTGGTGTGAATCCTGCACCTATTTAAGTGTTTCAAAACGATCTATCACTGCCCAAGTATAGGTGTTACTTTGTGTGCTCCTGGGTGTGATAGATCGTTTCTACTCTGATTGATATATTGTTGTTGAGCCCTGCCAGTCTGACTACTCTGCCTGTTATCCCCTAAATTGCTGGATTGATATACCGTTGCTGAACTCTGCTTGTCTGACTATTCTCCCTGTTAACCCCTACATTGCTGGATTGATATATTGCTGCTGAACTCTGCTTGCCTGACTGCTCTGCCTGTTAACCCCCAAATTGCTGGATTGATATACCATTGCTGAACTTTGCTTGTCTGACTACTCTTCTTGTTAACCCCTAAATTGCTGGATTGATATACCGCTGCTGAACTCTGCTTGTCTGACCACTCTGCTTGTTTAACCCCTATTGTTCTGGATTGCCTCTCTGTTGCCAAACCCTGCCTGCCTGACCATTCTAGTGGTTTACCCTTGGACTGCTTTACCATTGCCAAACCCTGCCTGCCTGACCATTCTAGTGGTTTACCTGTGGACTGCTTTACCTTGACAAACCCTGCCTGCCTTTCTCTGATTCCCTGCCTGTTGCTGTCGAAGACCATCCTGCTTGTGGTGAGTGCCGCTTACCTCATCTTACAAACTTACTCTGTTCTGGGATATTCCCTATCATTCTGGCTTGACGCCGGAATAAGAAGACTACTGGCCGAGTTCGGTCTGATAGTGGATTTTATTACAAGGACCAGAGACTCCTATTTTGCATATCTTTCTTTATACTACTCAATGCAGCATTTTAAAGTGATGATACAGAAGTGAATAAAACATTAAAACAATACAGATAAAACATGGTAAACATAAGTAGCCAATGAAATGGGTACTTTTGAGAAAACAGAAAAAATGGACCAATAGGATGAGTCATAGCTTCCATAAACTGTCCAATACGTTCCCCAACTTCCTCTTTCTTTTGCTGCTCATTGCAGGATAAGTTTCAAATTTGCTCTTATTATTATATATAAACTTTTGATATTCTGTAGATTATTTCTATATAAATAACTTCCCTTTGTTTTTTTTTGTTTTTTTTTTGTTTTGTTTTAAAACTTTTATTTATCATAACAAGGGTTACCATGTGGAGATGTCTCTCTCATGGGTCACAGATCAATGGCAAACAAAAACATGTTACAATTAAGTGTTTACACTGCAAAACTAGGTCTATCTTGTTACGAGTGGTAATATTACATACAGTCTCTCAGCAGGTGTTTCCAAGTTTTTCTCTTAAGGCAAAAAGGAAGTTCTACGAACTGTGTCCCAAGAGTTGTTCTTTTTGCAGCAATAGTCCATGATAAATCCCTCTTTTCCTTTTCCTTCTCTCAGTCTCCTCCCATCCCTCCCTCATCCCCCCCCCCCAACTCCTCCCAACAGTACAGCGTTCAATACTAACTTGATACAAATAATAATCATCATAACGGTAACAATCAGAGTTGAATTCGATCCTCTCTCTGCATTGATCTGTTGGGATCTTGACCGTCTCTCATAGTTAGGTCTTTTGTTCTCCCCTGGGCAGTAGCAGAAAGACAGACTTCGCATTGTGTAGGCAGATGTCTACTAACTCATCTTTCATGTTTCATGTTTCTCTTCATACAGAAAACCCCATTTACCTCTCAGGTGTTGTTCTAATAGGATCTCAGTGTTTCTAAGGGGGAATAAAAGCTGTGTTTGTACAGTGGTATGTAGAGTGTGTATGTAGGGCTCCCATTTTTTCAGAAAAGGTCTGGTTCTCAATTGTACATCTCTTAGGGCGTCTGCTGCCTCATATGTAAGCTGTTTCTGGATGTTTGTTTTGAGTTGTGATAGTGTGGGTGACCTCGGGCTCAACCAATTTTTGAATATGAGTTTCCTAGCTTGTAAGATGATGTTAGTGATCATTTTTTTAAGGGAGTTAGGTGTAGAGGTTGGGATCTCCAAGAACACTATCAGTCTGGGGGATACTGTCAGTTCAGTGTGGAACGTGGATTTTATCCAATATGCTGTCATGCCCCAAAATTTCCGTATCCTAGGGCATAGCCACAGCAAGTGGGGCAGGTCCGCATCTGCTGCTTTGCATTTCTTACAGTGACCTTCTGTTTCTGGCCTCCATTTTTTGAATGTCTTAGGTGGTATGTATGCTGCTTGCAACAGTCTGGTATGTGATTCTCTAGTAGTTGCTGATAAAGTTGCTCCTCTTGTATTTTGTATGCTGCGCTGTATTACGTCTGGTGTGATTTCAGTGTTTAGGGTGCGTGTCCATGTGTCACTGATATGCGTGATCGTGGCTACATTCGTCTGTTTCATATTGTCAGAACTCATCTCTCCACCTTAACTGTCTGACATCTGATATTCTGTAATTCCACCTTAACTACGAAGCCGCACCTTTTTACCTTACTTAAACCTTTTCCTGAGGGCAGACAGGTGCTTAGTTAATGAGTTTGGTAGCTGAGCTAACACTGCATATTGTGCTCTTTGGATTACCCTTTTGTTACAACAGGATTTAATTCTGAATATCGTTTTGAACTTTTATATTGCTTGTGCAAATCTTTCTTCACTCCTGAAACTACCTGCTTCACTGGATCACTAATTACTATCAGCGCAGCTCCTCAGTTCTAACCGTTCACACGCTGCCTGAGGATTTCTCTTCTCTCCTAATCTGACAGATCAGCTGTTACAACGGATAGCTAAAGTCCACTCTCTGGTAAGAGTGAAACTGTGACTGAATGGTTCCTTGTTATTTAAACTCCTACCTGAATTATTTAACCCCTTGGGTTCCTGTTTTCTCTAACAGCTGATTCTGTAAGAGACTGCTCCAGGTTTTAACCTGTGTCACTCTGTTCTTTTCAAGATATATTAAATCACTCCAAGCCATACGCTTCTCTTCTACATATGATAAGCAGGTGCTGAGTGAAACATTCCATCTAGATCTGCAGTTGAAGATCCATATACAATTAACTTGCTATACTTCCTGTCAGTTACTTACAGATTAACTAAGCCCAAAATAATGGATCCAGCGGATCTACCTCAAGTTGTTTATGGCTTATCTCAGAGGGTAGACCAACTCGGTCAGGCTCTAAGTAATCTTCAAGTTGAAAATGAAACGTTAAGGAAGGTCATCAAGGACTCCCTATCTGCTAAAGTGGTACCACCTGATGCATGCCCAGAACCACAGATATCCCCTCCTGATTTATTTTCAGGGGACAGACGTATGTATAGACAGTTCAGGAATGCCTGTCTACTTATGTTCACTTTAAAGCCAAAGACCTACCAGAATGATAAAATAAAGGTGCTCACGGTAATATCTTACCTCAGAGGGGAGCCAAGAATTTGGGCAGATTCATTTTATGAAAACAACAACCCTATCATCAACTCCTCAAATGATTTTCTGATTGCCATGGATGAGTTATATCTGGACACCAACTCGCAGTTAACTGCTGAAACAAAGATGAGGGCTTTGAAACAGGGCAACAGATCAGTTGAATTATATATAACTGATTTTAAGCAGTTTACTACAGATTCCCAATGGAATCACATAGCCCTAAAAAATCAGTTTAGGTTAGGTCTCTCTGATCAAGTAAAAGATGAGTTAGCTCGAGTGGAACTTCCTGACAGTCTGGAAGGGTTGATGAGACTGTCCATTCAAATAGACCGGAGACTACGGGAGAGAAAGAGCGAACGCCACTCCTCAGAACCTACGTATAAAAGAACCTCTGCACCTAACCAATCCCTCAGCAGTGCTGCTGCCCCTCAAGAACCGATGGAGATAGGCATGTTAAGGGGTCCTTTATCTTTGGAGGAGAAGCAAAGAAGGAAGGCCGCGGCACTGTGTCTGTATTGTGCTAATCCAGCACACACTGTTAAAGACTGCCCTGTACTGCAGAGAAATAAAAAGAGTAAGTACATTATGACCAATACTATGCCTCATATTCAATATAACCCAGTTTACTGTACCATCTCTCTCTCTTTGCAATGGGACCGTAAGCGTTCGACTACAGAGGCTATAATTGACACTGGGGCTTATGGGGCTTATATTGATTTGGAGTATGTGAATGTTAATAAAATCCCACTTGAAAAAAAGTCTGTTCCTGTGTCTATCAGAGTAGTTGATGGGTCTTACATATCAAGCGGTCCTATCACCAATCACACAATCCCTCTATTAGTTATTACTCAGGACAATCATCATGAGTATTTACGATTTGATGTACTTCCTTCCCCACTCTTTCCCATAGTTTTAGGTATGCAGTGGATAAGACTACACGAGCCTAACATAGAGTGGAAAACATTAAAACTCACATTAGATTCCACACATTGCCGTAAGTTGTGTTATAATGACATAAATACTCTACATTGTGCAGAAGAAACTACAGTTATCCCTAGGGTTTATGCTGAATATGCAGAAGTCTTCAGCAAAAGAGAGGCTGAGAGCTTACCTCCGCATCGGAGTTACGATTGTCCCATTGATTTAATACCGGGATCTAGCGTCCCATATGGACATCTATACCCATTGAGCCAGCCCGAATTAAGTCATTTAAAGTCCTATCTTGATGATAATTTGAAGAAGGGGTTTATCAGACCTTCTGTCTCCCCTGCCGGAGCCGGCATGTTCTTTGTGACGAACAAAGATCAGACTTTAAGGCCAATTATTGACTATAGGGAGCTTAATAAAATTACTGTGAAGAATCGTTACCCTCTCCCCCTAATCCCTGAACTTATAGAGCGTTTACATCAAGCTAAGATCTACACAAAGCTCGATCTCAGGGGGGCTTACAACCTCATACGCATAAGAGAGGGAGATGAGTGGTTGACAGCATTTAGAACGAGATATGGGTTATATGAGTATTTGGTAATGCCTTTTGGTCTGTGTAACGCTCCGGCAACGTTCCAGCATTTTGTCAATGATGTTTTCAGGGATCTTCTTGACATATGTGTGATAGTTTATCTCGATGACATTTTAATATACTCCCAAAACTTGGAGGATCACATTAAACACGTCACATGGGTATTATCAAGATTACAAATACATCGATTATATGCCAAGGCAGAAAAATGCCTTTTCCATACAGAAAAGATCTCCTTTTTGGGATATGATATATCCCCAGAGGGAATACAGATGCAGGATAACAAGGTGGAAGCGGTAAAAGATTGGCCAACACCTTCTAACCGTAAGGAGCTTCAACGCTTCCTCGGGTTTAGTAACTATTATAGGAAATTTATCAAAGGTTATTCCGCTATCGCTAAGCCCCTAACTGCCCTTACGGGCTGCACAACACCCTTTTTGTGGAATCCATCAGCGGCTCAAGCCTTTCTCACATTGAAAACTGCGTTCACCTCTGCTCCGATACTCCGACATCCAAATCCGGAGTTGCAATACTTTTTAGAAGTGGATTCTTCAGATTACGCTTTAGGTTCAGTTTTATCCCAGAGAGAAGACTTGAATCATCCTCTTCATCCAGTAGCATTTTATTCTAAAGTTATGTCTCCTCCGGAGATCAACTACCCAATAGGAGAGAAAGAGTTGTTATCCATAAAAAGATCATTTGAGCATTGGAGACATCTTTTAGAAGGAACACAATTACCCATCATAGTATATACAGATCATAAAAATCTGGAATTTCTCCAAAGGAACAAGACACTCTCTGCCAGACAGGTTCGCTGGAGTCTATATTTCAGCAGATTCCATTTTCAGATCATATACAGACCCGCTTCAAGGAATGGTAAGGCTGACGCCTTATCCCGGAAGGACCCAAAGCCAGTAAATGACCACAATCCAAAGGAAATCATACCACATGATAGATACATTGGTATCACTTCAACTTTCGCCTCTAAACTCAAAGAGGCTTTGGTCCAAGACTTGGATACTCCATCACAACTCCATACCGCTTCAGATGGGATAGGATACATCAAAGACAAGATTTATGTACCCCAGACTCTAAGACAGGAGTTAATCAAGGAACACCACGACTCTCCTCTTTCTGGCCATCCAGGAATTTCCAGGACGAAGGATTTGATAGCAAGGAACTATTGGTGGCCTAAGATGAACATGAGTATCAAGGAATACATACAAGATTGTACAATCTGTACCACATCGAAATCAGAAAGAAGACCCCCATATGGGTTATTGATGCCTATACAAGTTCCTGATAAACCATGGACCCACCTGGGCATGGATTTTATAGTCGAATTGCCTCTCTCACTTGGAATGAACACGATATTGGTAGTTGTTGATTTGATGACAAAAATGGCCCATTTCATCCCATATCGGAAACTTCCAACCTCCGCAGAAACAGCCCAGTTATTTATAGATAATGTTCTGAAACTTCATGGCATACCAACCATTCTGACCACCGACAGGGGGACTCAGTTTACCTCCAGGTTTTGGAGGAATCTATGTCAGAAACTACAAATAAACCATAGGTACACCACAGCTTATCACCCACAGACGAACGGCCAAACAGAGCGTCTGAATCAATGGCTAGAACAGTACATTAGATCCTTTTGTGCATTCCACCAAGAAGACTGGATGAATTATTTATCAACCGCTGAGTTTGCATACAACAACACACTCAACTCTTCATCTGGAATGACTCCCTTCTACGCCAACTATGGGTTCCATCCAAAAATGTCCTTTCTCACAACCACCAGTTCTCCAAGTCCCAAAATTGATGATATAGCTGATAGGATGACACAAAATTTGCAATTACTCCAAAAACATTTGCAATCTGCTCAAAATGCCCAGAAAAAATATTATGATCTGAGAAGAAGACCACCACCTCAATACGTAGTCGGTGACTGGGTATGGCTTTCGACCAAAAATTTGAGATTGCAAATCCCAAGCAAAAAATTAGCCAGTCTGTTCATAGGCCCGTTTCAGATTATATGAATCATCAATCAAAATGCAGTAGCACTTCAATTACCTCCCTCTCTGGCCATCCACTCCACTTTCCACGTTTCTCTGATCAAACCAGCTTCCTCCTCCGGCACACAGATTTTACCACCCAAGCCACCGATTCTGGATGCAGAAGAATACGAAGTGAAAGAATTACTTGATTCTCGGATTACTAAAGGTGAACTCCAGTACCTTGTCCGATGGAAGGGTTATCCACCAGATGAGGATACCTGGGAACCATCATCTCACGTGAATGCTCCAAGACTTGTTGCTCAGTTCCACAGGAGGAACCCTGATCGCCCCAGGCTGCAAGCCTTGGGAAGGCTTGCCTGAAGGGGGGGTCATGTCAGAACTCATCTCTCCACCTTAACTGTCTGACATCTGATATTCTGTAATTCCACCTTAACTACGAAGCCGCACCTTTTTACCTTACTTAAACCTTTTCCTGAGGGCAGACAGGTGCTTAGTTAATGAGTTTGGTAGCTGAGCTAACACTGCATATTGTGCTCTTTGGATTACCCTTTTGTTACAACAGGATTTAATTCTGAATATCGTTTTGAACTTTTATATTGCTTGTGCAAATCTTTCTTCACTCCTGAAACTACCTGCTTCACTGGATCACTAATTACTATCAGCGCAGCTCCTCAGTTCTAACCGTTCACACGCTGCCTGAGGATTTCTCTTCTCTCCTAATCTGACAGATCAGCTGTTACAACGGATAGCTAAAGTCCACTCTCTGGTAAGAGTGAAACTGTGACTGAATGGTTCCTTGTTATTTAAACTCCTACCTGAATTATTTAACCCCTTGGGTTCCTGTTTTCTCTAACAGCTGATTCTGTAAGAGACTGCTCCAGGTTTTAACCTGTGTCACTCTGTTCTTTTCAAGATATATTAAATCACTCCAAGCCATACGCTTCTCTTCTACATATGATAAGCAGGTGCTGAGTGAAACATTCCATCTAGATCTGCAGTTGAAGATCCATATACAATTAACTTGCTATACTTCCTGTCAGTTACTTACACATATGCTGTCTGTAAGTTGGGGAGATAGACGTGTTACCTTGCATTGTCATATGTAGCAGTCTGTTGACGTCAGAGTTTTGGTCAGTAAGTTCTATGTGTCCTAGTAAGTCTTGGATGTAGTGTCTTGCTTGTAGGTATGCGAAATGGTGTGTGCGGGGTAGATTGAATTGGGTTTGTAGTTCCTGAAAGGGCTTGACCTTCATGTCCAACCCATTTATCAGTTGGGACACAGCAGTCAACCCCTTAGTCTCCCATGTGGAAAACACTGGGGAATCAATCCCTGCGGGAAATCCTGGGTTACCTCTCAGAGGGAGGTATTTTGTATAGGTAGGGTCAAATCGGGATCTCTTGCATAGTCTCCACCAAGTAGAGAGGGGCTGAGATATTAGTGGGTAATTTCTAGTTAGCTTGAGTGTGCTTGACGGTGCCATATGTGGGAGCGCCTGTAGGGACCATGGAGCCGTAGCCTGCTTTTCAAGATCTGGCAGTGTGAAGTGTCCTTTTTCTGTCAACCAGTCCAGTACATATTTGACCTGGGCTGCCTCACAGTATGCCTCGAGGTTGGGGACAGCTAAGCCCCCTGAATTGATCTCCGCCGTCAGTCTAGACGAGTTTATTTTATGCTTTTTCCATGCCCAAATAAAAGCGAGCATCGCTTTATTTAGTGTTTGTGTATCCGCTTTCTGGATGTAATGAGGTATCATCTGAAATAAGTACAAGAGTTTCGGGAATATGATCATTTTGACGAGGGCGATCCTACCTGGTAATGCTACCGGGAGGCTACTCCATCTGAGCAATGTCTCTTGGAGGTCTTTTATCAGGGGACGGTAATTTAGGTGGTACCACTCTCCGGGGTTGTGGGATAGCTTGACTCCCAGGTATTTGAAAGAGTGGGTAACTTGTTTGAAGTTATATGGTAGGGTAGCGCAGGGTGCTCTTGGGAGTAGCCAGACTAACTCTGACTTGTCCGCGTTTATCTTGTAGCCTGAGATCTGACTAAACTGGAGTATGATTTGCATGACGTGTGGGATGTTTGTTTTTGGGTTTTGTAAGTACAGAATCATGTCGTCTGCAAAGAGGGACAGATGGCACTGGACTTTACCCACCCACAGTCCTTCTGGCTCTGCTCTAATCTTGATAGCCAGGGGTTCGATGGCAATGTCAAAAAGGAGGGGTGACAGTGGGCAGCCCTGTCTTGTACCCCTGCCCAATTGGAATGGAGGTGAGGGAATGCCATTAATCAAAACTGACTCGTGTGGACTCGCGTATAGGGATTTGATTGTGGATGCGAAAGGGCCCTTGATACCGAATTTATCTAAGGTATTAAAAAGATGGTCCCAAAGGACCATGTCAAAGGCCTTCTCCGCGTCTATAAGCAGGGCGCAGGCATCTATGTCTGAGTCCCCCCCTTCGCCGGCCTGATTCCAGAAGTGTGTCAGTATAAATTGGAGCTTGCGAATGTTTAATACCGAGGATCTACCCTTCACAAACCCCGTCTGGTCTCGGTGTATCAGTGTGGGTAGGGTTATTGCGAGTCTATCCGCCAGGATCTTGGTTAGCAGTTTGTAGTCCTGGTTTAACAGGGATATTGGGCTGTAGGATTGGGTGAGTAAATTGTCTCTTCCTTCCTTGGGAATTACACAGATGTTAGCTTCTGTGAAGCGGGTAGAGATCTTTTCCTCACCTTTCATGATTTTATTGTAGAGAGTGGTAAGTGTTACCACCACCTCCTCCTTCACTAGTTTGTAAAACTCTCCTGGTAGTCCATCCGGACCAGGGGTTTTGTCAAGGGGCAGAGTATTTATGGTCTTTACTATTTCTGTCTCTGAGATGGGTGTGTTGAGGAGAGTTAGATGTTCTTCTGAGATGGTAGGGTTGTGTATGGTTTCCCAAAAGGATGTTTTCTGTGTACTGTCTACTGCCTCCACTTTATATAAGGTTTTGTAATAGTTCATGAAGGCGGTTTGTATCTGCGATGTGGTGGTGTGAGTAGTATTCCCTACTTTGATGGCTCCTATATATTTATTGGGTTTAGCAAATTTAGTGAGTCTGGCCAGGAGTTTCCCTGTCTTCTCTCCGTGTCTGTAAAAATTTGCTTGAGTTGCTGTCATCTCCCTGACAGTGTTTTGTTGTAGTGATAGGTCTCTAAGTGTTTTTGCATCAGTGTATTGTTTTTTCGTTGTCAGGTTGGGGTTTCGTAAGTATTTATTCCTAGCACTGATCACCCTTCTCAGTAGGTTCTCGCTCTTTTGTTTCAGGCGTTTGGACCTTCTGATTATGTAAGAGGATATAAGACCCCTCATCACCGCTTTTCCCGCCTCCCAGAGTAGTAGGGTGTCATTTCGGTGTTCGGAGTTTAGAGTCATGTAAGTTTTCCATTCTCCCTTTAGATATCTCTTAAAATTTATGTCCCCATATAAATAAGTGGGAAAGAACCACCTACGGGGTCCCTCTCTAGCTGGCATGAGATTGATTTTGAGGCTAATGGGGGCATGGTCAGATATGGTTGCAGGATCTATGGAGGTGTTGGTGATCTGGTGTCCCAGGGTGTGTGTTGTGAGGAATAGATCTATTCTGGAAAGGGTGTCTTTGGCTGTGGTGGTACAAGTGTAATTTTTTTCTTCTGGGTGTTGATCTCGCCATATGTCAGTCAGTGCTAAAGAGTGTTTGAATTTGGACAGGATCAGGGAATCTCTCTTTGCGTTTCTATAGGTCGTGTTATGTCTTGTTGCAGAGTTTGGATCTCTGAATCTGTCTGCTGGGGTTTGGGGGGCTATATTATAATCTCCCCCTAGAATTATCGGGGAGTCAGCAAATTTTGTTGTGAGAGTGCTGAAATTTCCCCAGAAGTCCTTTTTATCAGTGTGCGGGCTGTAGACTCCTCCTATAATAATGTGTTTATGATTGAGTTTGAGTTTTATTAACAAGTATCTACCCTCGGGGTCTGTCAGTTGTTTAACTATAGTGTAAACTAGATTTTTCCTAAAGAGGACAGCTACTCCTCTGGCTCTTTTCCTTTCATACGTAGTGTGGATAACTTCACCCACCCATCCCTGTCTTAGTTTCTGATGCTCTGCGTTAGTTAAATGGATTTCTTCCAAGATTGCTATGTCTGCATGTTGGTTCCTTAAATGTTTTAAAATGTTTTTTTTTTGATGGGGGACGTGATGCCCCCCACGTTCCAGGAAACTAATTTCATGGGGAAACTAGAAGGGGTGTGTGCAGTGGGAATGTGAGAAAGTGGTAGGAGAAAAAATGGAGTAAGTCTGTCTTTTTTTTTTACTTACCGCCAACTGCCCAGGGGAGAGCGGGTATGATTATCCAAATGTTTTAAGGCAGCAGTACTGTTGATCAGCTCTCTGCAGATGTAAACAATAAGTTCTAAATTATAAATTAGCACAATAAATACATACACAGATAGGTGTTATTTCCTGCTGTTTACAGTTAGCAATATGTATCAGCAATTCCTGACTTGTTTAAATTTCAAACAGTAACTGAACTTGTAAACTATTCAACTGTCAAACTTTACAAAATCCCAAAAGCCCTCCCCCCCTCCCACTTTGAAAAGGATATATATGTAGTTTGTTGCACCAATTTCTGTGCATTATGTCCCTCCAGTGAGTCCTGATAGGTTAAAAAGTCCTGAGTTGAGGATTTTGAATCTTGCTTGGTTCTCTCCTACTTCATGTGTCTTCTTCTTCTTCTTGCTGGGCCTGCCTTGGCCTGTCTGCACGCCTCTTGATTTGATCTAGGAACAGTTGAAGGTGTTTTGGAGAATCGAATATCTTTGGGCCTTGTGGCGTCTGAAGTCGCAATCTGGCTGGGTAGAGAAGTGCTATGGATTCACCTTGAGCTATAAGGTCTCTGCAGTAAGGCGTGAATTCTCTCCTTTTCTTTGAGACATCAGCGGAATAATCCTGGAAGATAAAAATTTTCCTCCCTTCAAAATCAATAGGTGTCTTTTGTCTGTACGCTCTGAGTATTAGCGTTTTATCTTTGAAATTTAGGTAGCGTACCATTATCTGTCTAGGTGCACCATCTTGCTGGGAAGTTCCCACTCTGTGAGCTCTTTCTGCTATGCAAGGTATACTTGTAGGTGGGAGTTTGAGTATACCTGGGAGAATAGTCTCTACAAAGTTCATTAGGTCCCCCGAGGGGACAGATTCTGGCACTCCAACTATTCTTAAATTGTTCCGTCTTGAACGGTTCTCCAAGTCCTCTACTTTGGCCTGTAGCAATTTGTTTTGCCTTTGGAGAGTAGTAATGGAGGAAGTTGTGTCCCTGTGTCTTTCTTCTCCCTCTGCTGTTTTCTGTTCCACGGCCGTTAGGCGTGTGGAGAAGGCTCTGAGGTCTGTGGATAAGCTGTCCATTCCTGTTTGCAACTGTTCTATTTTAGGCAAGAAGAGCGCAGATAATTGCGATACAATAGGATGTGTATCTTGTGTCGAGGTAATGGATGTTTCTAGCATTGACTGAGTCAGGTCTTGGTTATCAGTTTGGGTTCTCTGGCGTCTCTCCGTTTGCTTCTGTCTACCTGCCATGTTGTCAGTCTTTTTAGTATATGGGGTATAGTATTTTTGCATACAGGCAAATCCCAGTAAAGGTTGTACTGTAGGTGTAACTTAGTAGGGGGATTAAACTTTTCCCATAGGACTAGGAGATTTAGTTTCTCTTCTATGTCTGGAGGTTTGTGGTTGGGGAGGGGGGGTACAGTGGCTCCGGTTTAGTGTGCCATATCTATTGTGGCCCCCTAAGTAGATTTAACAACTGAGCTGTTGGTAGTCAGTCTTATGGTAAGGTGGATTTTTCCCTAGTTGTCCGCCTCGCCTGCGAGTCTGGCACTGCTGTGTTACAGAGTCATCTCTTCCCCACGTGGGATCTATCTGTGTAACGCTGACAGCTTTCTTAGGCTCTTTGCTGGCGGCCTCCCAGTGGTAGGCAGGTTCCCCTGCAGGTGGCAGGAACAGTATAATAAACTTGGGAGGAGAGGGGAGATAATAAGGCTATTGAGCCCCCAAATATAAAGCAGTTCACTTTTGCCGGTGAGTGTTGTTACTTAGCACTATTATAGTCTGGCCGATACCTAAGATGGCCGCCGTCAGTTTGATGCGTGGTTCTCTGGGTGTTGGGGCAGATTACCTTGTCTGTTTCTGCTTTTCAAGAGACTGGGATTTAACCCTCTTCTGCTAACCCCCAGCCTATTTGGCTTCTCACCTACTCCTTTTCGGTGGTATGGGAGGTCTGGCTTTTCTGATCGCCGCCGCGATCGTGTTTCCGCTACTTGTCTGTACGGCTGCTGGCGGGGGAGCGGATTGAAGGCGCCCCTCACTTTATCTTGTCCGGGCAGGTGTCCGATGAATGTCCTGCCAAGGATTGCAGCTTATTGGCACTTTGGGTGGCTAAAAACACAGGTCCGCGAGCTTAGAGATACGGAGCTCAGCAAACCTGCATCCTCTCGCCGTGCCCGCCCACCGGAAGTCCCCAACTTCCCTTTGTTTTATGTATATTTATTTCCATTATTATTCCTTATTGTACCTTTTTATTTACGAGTTTTATTTTATTTTATTTTAAACATTCCCATATTTCTCTTGTAAGATGTATCGAGTCCACGGATTCATCCATATTTGTGGGATATTCTCCTTCCTTACAGGAAGTGGCAAAGAAAGCACCCACAGCAGAGCTGTCTATATAGCTCCTCCCTTAGCTCCACCACCAGTCATTCTCTTTGCCTACTCTAAAGTACTAGGAAGGGTAAAGTGAGTGTGGTGACAAAAATGTTAGTTTTTATTTTCTCAAGCAAAAGTTTGTTATTTTAAATGGTACCGGTGTGTACTATTTACTCTCTGGCAGAAAAGGGATGAAGATTTATGCAAGGAGGATGATGAGCACTTTGTAACTAAGATACACTGAGGATGATGAGTGCTTTGTAACTAAGATCCACTGCTGTTCTCACAAGGGCTGAAGAGCACAGGAAAACTTCAGTTGGGGGAACGGTTTTCAGGCTAAACTGCATTGAGGCAGTGACGTGCAGTCACAGGAGGCAGGTGAGGCAGCGCCTCCCCTGGTCAATCTATGTAATTACAGGCAGCATTTATTTAAAATTAAAAAATAAAAATTTTTTTTTTTTTTTTTTTCATATTTTTTTTTTTTATAAAATAAGGTGACCCCCCCCACCCCTCCACCAAAATCATGATTCTGTGTGTAAATTTTATTAAAACCGACTCACTGTTTGTTTATACATCAATACATTCATATTGCGCAAGACAAGGACAGCCGGCTGTCCTTGCATTGCGCAATATGAATGCATTGACTACTGTGGAAGTGTATGGGACGCTGAGAGACTGCCACCAGAGGAGAAAAGGTGCTAATGCAGTGTTCTCCAATGCGCCCCATACGCTTCCACAGGAGGCTAGCCTCCGTCCTGGCCGCCTCTCACGTCTCACTACTAGTCTGACTCTCAGCCAGTCAGATTCAGAATTCAGAACTCATCTGAATCTGACTGGGGCTGGCTGTCTCTGAGTGCCGGGCGGGAATTAAATAGATCCTTCCGCGTGCGGTCACGTGTCTCAGAGCAGCTCAACGCAGAGTAGACTAGAGTCAGACGTGGAGTGGTCTGTGGAAAGCCCTGGGTCCGGTCCAGTGGGAGACTCTGGAAAGCACGGCAGACTGGCAGCAGCAGTGTCACAGCCAGACCAGTGACTACCGAGTGAAGAAGAATGGAGTGGAAGGTAAGTTAAAGCTTCACACACAACTCATTTTGCTTTGTTTATAAGTTGTATTATCTGCATGATTGCTTGACACTTGTAAAGGTACAGAATAACTACTTTATATATATAAATAAATTATAATCCTTTCTTCGCCATTATCTGTTTATATCTCTTCAAGGCTTTAAAATAATTATTTGGAGAAAACGTTGGTTTCCATTTACTACTTAGTAATACGCAAAATAACTTTATTTTCAGGAAGGAAATAAGGCATTTTGTTTTGTAGATCGTTTGTGTTGTATTGTAATGTTATATATATAGTTTGGGCATTTTTAGGTAAAGTATTTGGTCCCATCCTGTTTATTTTATCTAGAGTTTTTCTAGATCCTGAAATTATTACAGCATTAAACAAATGTTTTCAAGTATTTAACGCCCAATTCCCATAACTTTAATGAAATGCAAAAATACACAGAACCGAAAACATACACAAATAATACTGTTAGTGTATTCTAGTTATAACATCATAACTATTAATCATAACTATCTATTACTATCGAATATTTCAATTGTGTATAAAGTTTATTTTTCCATTCAAATCAATAGGATACTGAATTACAGGGCGGCCATAAAATACAATTATTATTTTTTTTACATGTTTGCAACAATTCTCTGCTTATAGGAAATGTATTACTGGAAATAGACATTTGTTAAATAAATCTGCATCTTCTAAAACAATTAATGCAATTTCCAAGTGTTTCTATGAAACACTAATAAGGAAAGCATTACTTTATACATAAATCAGTGCTAGGGCATCACATTTATTTACAACCAGTGACTCCTGACACACAATAATCAGTGGCATGATGCCCTCTATCAATATTATACTGATATGGTGCCAACCCACACCATGGCAGACTCAGGGCCAAGAGAGAATGCTCAATATTCAGTGCAATACTGTTATAGGATCATTTGGTTATTGCCTACAATTAGATGCATAACTGAGGATCTTGCTGTGACACGCACGTTTTATAAGTGAGATCGGGCACAACCAAATGTTAACTCTCCCTTGGTTGTCAGGGATTGCTGTATCCCCTCTGGCAGCCAATGGGTTAACATGTATACTACTGAGATAGGTTAGCTATTTATTTATTGTTGTCAGACGGACGGAGTTGACTGCTTATTGGTCCCCAGCCGGTAGCATTTGCTGTGCAAATAAACATTTGTTAACATTCACAGTTTGCGTTGGCAGTGAAGTAGTTAATTCCGGAAGAGCAAATATTATTCTGCAGAGGCAGCAGCGCTATAACAGTGTTTCCCTCTGTTTAAGAGAGGGGGGAGAGAGAGAGAGAGGGGAGAGAGGGAGAGAGGGGGGAGATAGAGAGGAGAGAGAGAGAGGGGAGAGAGAGAGAGAGAGAGAGAGAGAGAGAGGAGAGAGAGAGAGGGGAGAGAGAGAGGGGAGATGTGGAAAGAGAGAGAGGGGAGAGAGAGAGAGAGAGAGAGAGAGAGAGGGGAAGATAGAGAGAGAGAGAGAGAGAGAGAGAGAGAGAAGGGGGAGAGAGAGAGAGAGGTTGAGGGAGGGGAGAGAGAGAGGGGAGATAGCGAGAGAGAGGGGGGAGATAGAGCGAGAGAGGGGAGAGAGAGAGGAGATAGAGAGATAGAGGGGAGAGAGAGAGAGAGGGGAGAGAGAGGGGGGAGAGAGAGAGAGGGGAGATAGAGAGAGAGAGAGAGAGGGGAGATAGAGAGAGAGAGGGGAGAGAGAGGGGAGAGAGAGAGAGAGAGAGAGAGAGAGAGAGAGAGAGAGAGAGAGAGAGAGAGAGAGAGAGAGAGAGGGGAGAGAGAGAGAGAGAGAGAGGGGAGAGAGAGGGGAGAGAGAGAGAGCGGGGAGATAGAGAGAGAGAGAGAGAGAGAGAGAGAGAGAGAGGGGAGATAGAGAGAGAGAGGGGGGGAGATAGAGAGAGAGTGCAAAAGAGAGGGGGAAAAGAGAGGGCTCAAAAGAGAGGGGGAGAAAGAGCGCAAAAGAGAGAAAGCAAAAGAGAGTGGGAGGGAGAGAACGCAAGGGATGGGACCACTGTACTGCAAAAAATGGCCCGTGTGAACGGGCTTTAGGACTAGTAAGACTATAAAAGACTCAAGTAAAATGGTGATCCTTGAATAAAGAATACATGTTATATTTATTAATTTATTAGAATTTTGTTAATACACCACCACTGCAAGATCTGACTGCACTATATTACCCATACTGTGATGCACATCATAAAGGAACCTGATCCCAGATTACTAACTACACAATCATAAATGCTCACCTGCAGATAGGTTTCTATGTATTGCTGATCTAGATATTAACTGACCAAAAATAATATGCTAGCATACTGGGAATACTCACTATTGACTGGTGATGACCTGTTTCAGTGATATTATCGCAGTGGGATGCAGGATGAGGTTGGAGGTAAAGGATGTTGCTTGCTGAATGATTCTGGATTAGGAACAGAGCTTGGGGTGTAGGCTAAATCAGTGTGTACATCTCTGGAGTTATTTAGGGGATACAGCTCAGGAGACACCGGGTGGGATTTTTACAAGATGTGCATTCGCTATGATTGTGGTTAAAGGGACAGTGAACTGAATTTTGAATATCTATATGCAGCCAACTTTCAGTATCTACTGAGCATATTTAGATATGAATTTCAACAAAGGATATCTGATTTTCTTCATTCTTTTGATATCCTTTGTTGAAAAGCATATCTAAATATGCTCAGTAGCTATTGAGCATATTTAGATATGAATTTCAACAAAGGATATCTGATTTCCTTCATTCTTTTGATATCCTTTGTTGAAAATCATATCTAAATATGCTCATTAGCTACTGAGCATATTTAGATATGCTTGTCCACAAAGGATATCAAAAGAATGAAGGAAATCAGATATCCTTTGTTGAAATTCATATCTAAATATGCTCGATAGCTTATAAGCATATTTAGATATGCTTTTCAACAAAGGATATCAAAAGAATGAAGAAAATCAGATATCCTTTGTTGAAAATCATATCTAAATATGCTCAGTAGATACTGAATGGTGGCTGCATATAGATATTGGCTCGCCCATGTGCAATTTCTATTTCTTCAACAAAGGATATCTAAAGAATGAAGGCGTATCCGATTCCTAGACACTGCCTCACCAGCCTCTGAAGTCACCGCACATCACTGCATTGAGGTATGTTCAGTCTATTTTTTTCTAGACAGACTGTGTTATTTCTAGAAAAGGCTGGCAATATCCCCATGAGGGAAGGGTAAGCTGTATTCAGACACTTAGTAGGAATCCCAGCTTGCATAAAGGGCTCATTAGTTACTGGTGACACTGATAGGAAAAAACGTTTTTGTTTTATTGCAAATATAACGTTTTTTGATGGACTTTAAGGGGTCATTGTGGCTTGTTTAAGGGTTATTAACCCACATGGCTAGTTTTAGAAACACTCTGTTGTGTTTCTTTTAGGCCCCATAACATCAAGTGAGGTGGGAGGGGCCTATTTTCGCGCCTCAGTTGCGCAGTTTCTTTTCCTCAGAGACATCCAGCTGCTTCTTCAGAGGTTCCTACTGTGTTTGAGGGCTGTAAAGAAGTTTTTTCCCCCCACAAATCTTTCCTAAAAGGCAGAGCTGTGGCAAGGTGCTGAACGTTTTTTACCGGTTTTGACGTTTTGTCAATCCGGTTTTTACATTAAGGGGTTAATTGTTTATTTGCATAGTTGTGCAAAGTTACTAAGGCTTTATGATGCTACTGTAAAAATTTTGTTGAGTTTACTGCTTTTTTACACTGTTTTGCAGAGTTTGTGCAGCTTTTTTTCTCTTAAAGGCACAGTCACGATTCCTGGGCCTTAGAAATTGTGTCCCAGGGATATCTTCTGGACTTCAAAGACTCTCCCTCAAGGGGGAGATTTCACATTTCTCAATTGTCTGCAAACCAGACAAAGAGAGAGGCGTTCTTACGCTGTGTAGAAGACCTATCCACCTAGTTCCAAAAAGCAGAACAAGGGCTAGGGTTTTACTCAAACCTGTTTGTGGTTCCCAAAAAAGAGGGAACTTTCAGACCAATCTTGGATCTCAAAAATCTAAACAAATTCCTCAGAGTACCATCATTCAAGATGGAGACTATTTGGACTATTCTACCGTTGATCCAGGAGGGTCAATATATGACTACCGTGGACTTAAAGGATGCGTATCTACACATCCCTATTCACAGAGATCATCATCAATTCCTCAGATTCGCCTTTCTGGACAGACATTACCAGTTCGTGGCCCTTCCCTTCGGGTTGGCCACGGCTCCCAGAATTTTCACAAAGGTGCTAGGGACCATTTTGGCGGTTCTAAGACCGCGGGGCATAGCAGTGGTGCCTTATCTAGATGACATCTTGATTCAGGCGTCAACTTTCCAGCTAGCCAAGTCTCACACGGACATCGTGTTGGCTTTTCTGAGATCTCACGAGTGGAAGGTGAACATAAAAAAGAGTTCTCTCTTCCCTCTCACAAGAGTTTCCTTCCTAGGGACTCGGTAGAAATGAAAATATTTCTGACGGAGGTCAGAAAATCAAAACTCTTAACCACTTGCCGAGCTCTTCATTCCATTCCTCAGCCATCAGTGGCTCAGTGTATGGAGGTAATTGGACTCATGGTAGCGGCAATGGACATAGTTCCTTTTGCCCGCCTACACCTCAGACCACTGCAACTATGCATGCTCAAACAGTGGAATGGGGATTATGCAGATTTATCTCCTCAACTGCATCTGGACCAGGAGACCAGAGATTATCTTCTCTGGTGGTTGTCTCAGGACCACCTGTCTCAGGGAATGTGTTTCCACAGGTCAGAGTGGCTCATAGTAACGACAGATGCCAGCCTGCTAGGCTGGGGTGCAGTCTGGAACTCCCTGAAAGCACAGGGCTTATGGTCTTGGGAGGAAACTCTACTCCCGATAAACATTCTAGAACTGAGAGCGATATTCAATGCGCTTCAGGCGTGGCCTCTGCTAGCTGCGGCCAAATTAATCAGATTTCAGTCGGACAACATCACGACTGTAGCTTATATCAATCATCAAGGAGGAACACGGAGTTCTCTAGCGATGATGGAGGTAACCAAAATAATCAGATGGGCGGAGGATCACTCTTGCCATCTCTCAGCAATCCATATCCCAGGGGTAGAGAACTGGGAGGCGGATTTCCTAAGTCGTTAGACTTTTCATCCGGGGGAGTGGGAGCTCCATCCTGAGGTATTTGCCCAGCTTACTCAGCTATGGGGCACACCAGAATTGGATCTGATGGCATCCCGTCAGAATGCCAAACTTCCTCCTTACGGGTCCAGGTCCCGGGATCCCCAGGCGGTACTGAAAGATGCTCTAGTAGTGCCCTGGTCCTTCAATCTGGCCTATGTATTTCCACCGTTTCCTCTCCTCCCAAGTCTGGTTGCCAGAATCAAGCAGGAGAGATCTTCTCTGATTCTGATAGCACCTGCGTGGCCACGCAGGACTTGGTATGCAGACCTAGTGGATATGTCATCGGTTCCACCGTGGACTCTGCCAATGAGGCAGGATCTTCTAATCCAAGGTCCATTCACGCATCCAAATCTAATTTCTCTGTGTCTGACTGCTTGGAGATTGAACGCCTGATTCTATCAAAGCGTGGTTTCTCTGAGTCGGTCATTGATACCCTGATTCAAGCTAGAAAGCCTGTCACCAGGAAGATCTATCATAAGATTTGGCGCAAATATTTTTATTGGTGTGAATCCAAGGGTTACTCATGGAGTAAGATTAGGATTCCTATAATATTGTCCTTTCTCCAAGAAGGATTGGAGAAGGGATTATCAGCTAGTTCCTTAAAAGGACAAATATCTGCTTTGTCTATTCTTTTACACAAACGTCTGGCAGATGTCCCAGACATTCAAGTGTTTAGTCAGGCCTTGGTCAGGATCAAGCCTGTATTTAAACCTGTTGCTCCGCCATGGAGCCTAAACTTAGTTCTTAAAGTTCTTCAAGGGGTTCCGTTTGAACCTATGCATTCCATAGATATTAAGCTTCTATCTTGGAAAGTTTTGTTTTTAGTAGCTTTCTCTTCAGCTCAAAGAGTTTCTGAGTTATCTGCTTTACAGTGTGATTCACCTTACCTTGTTTTCCATGCAGATAAGGTGTTTTTGCGTACCAAACCTGGGTTTCTTCCTAAGGTTGTTTCTAATAGGAATATCAATCAGGAAATTGTTGTTCCTTCACTGTGTCCTAATCCTTCATCAAAGAAGGAACGTCTGTTGCACAATCTTGATGTGGTTCGTGCTTTAAAGTTCTACTTACAAGCAACTAAAGATTTCCGTCAAACATCTTCATTGTTTGTTGTTTATTCTGGTAAACGGAGAGGTCAAAGGCTACGGCTACCTCTCTTTCCTTTTGGCTGAAAAGCATCATCCATTTGGCTTATGAGACTGCTGGCCAGCAGCCTCCTGAAAGAATTACTGCTCATTCTACAAGAGCAGTGGCTTCCACATGGGCTTTTAAAAATGAGGCTTCTGTTGAACAGATTTGTAAGGCGGCTACTTGGTCTTCGCTTCATACTTTTTCCAAATTTTACAAATTCGATACTTTTGCTTCTTCGAAGGCTATTTTTGGGAGAAAGGTTCTACAAGCAGTGGTGCCTTCCATTTAAGGTACCTGTCTTGTCCCTCCCTTCATCCGTGTCCTAAAGCTTTGGTATTGGTATCCCACAAGTATGGATGAATCCGTGGACTCGATACATCTTACAAGAGAAAACATAATTTATGCTTACCTGATAAATTTATTTCTCTTGTGATGTATCGAGTCCACGACTCGCCCTGTTTATTTAAGACAGGCAGTATATTTTTATTTAAAAAACTTCAGTCACAACTGCACCCTATAGTTTCTCCTTTTTCTTCCTAGCCTTCGGTCGAATGACTGGGGGGTGGAGCTAAGGGAGGAGCTATATAGACAGCTCTGCTGTGGGTGCTCTCTTTGCCACTTCCTGTAAGGAAGGAGAATATCCCACAAGTATGGATGAATCCGTGGACTCGATACATCACAAGAGAAATACATTTATCAGGTAAGCATAAATGATGTTTTTCAGTGTTTTATTTTCTTTTGTCTTTAAGTTTACATTTTCTATCTATTACCTCCTACATCGCTCCTACCGCCACACTACCCGGTGCTTTCACTTTTACCCCTCTACCTTAACATTGTTATCTTGCCTCTGTTGCGTAGTGGTATTTCAGTTGACGGCTCGTGCAGCCGCCCGCCATCTTGTTTCGTCATTGTTTCTTTCTCCCTTGTGTTCCCGACTCCTTTCTTCCCGCCCAGTGACGTAGCCGCATTTCCTCCCCTCACATCAGCTGGGCTCCTGTTGCAACAACAGTTTACTCCGGATACTCTGACAAAAATTTGTATCCATTTTTCTTGCCTAAATTATACATTTAATTACCAGTAGATGGTGTTATTGCACTGTATATAAATATTCATCTTATTTCAGCTTATTCTGTTTTAACTAGTTTGTTTAAAAAAACGAATCATTTATATTTATATCGTTTTTATTACAAGATTTTGAGGTATTTATTTTATTGACTGAAGTTCTTAAGATTTTATTAAAAAATTTTCTTCAATTTTTCAATATATTATATAATTTTTATTTAACATGTCACAAATATCTGAACCTAATGAACCCCTTACTGCACAATCTGTGCAGTCTATGATTGAGAACTCTATGGGGAAAATGATGTCTCATATGACTAAACTTTTATCACAACAGCCAAACCCTAAAGCCATTTCTAAAAGAAAAATACCTTTTTCTGCCTCTATTTTAGCAAGCAAAAAATGACTTTCTAACTCTCGCCAGACTTTAACTGACTCTTCAATTCCTGGCGGCAAAGGAAGGAAAACATCCGCAAAATCTTCCCCTAATCCCAAGGGGTTACAAATGGGATAAAAAATGTCTGAGACTTTATCCATGAAAAAATCTAAAAAAGTTGTCCTATCTTCTAACTCTGATGCTTCTACAGAAGAATTATCTAACTCTGATTTTGAGGATATATCGGATAATTTATCCACAGATTCAGATTCCCCCAAAGCCAAAAAATGTAAAAAATCTCTTAAAAAATCTAAATCCTCGGGGGGCGTGTCCGTGTCCGTGCAGCTTTCTGGTTAGGACGCATCTTCTGAATGCTCCGGCAGAAAAACGAATAATCCGCTGATTATTATTAACAACAGCGAGATTAATACCACACTACATCAAGGCATCACAAAGTCACTAACTGTGGCCTGACATTTGACTTCTTGTTTGTTTTTATGATCCCAGAGACTCAGATCGGAATAAGGAGGCCTAGGGCGGCGGCCCACTGATAGGCATACACCTCCCCCCAAGAAGAAACGGGGTATCAGCGCTGTCGGTATAACCCGGCTTGCTGAAATTTCTTCACAGTTGATCAATAACGGGAAAGTAGGTTGTTGGGGGACAGCAGTATCAGCGCCTTTCTTCTCCTGATACACTCGGAAGACATTCAGTGTAATGGCCATGGCAGAAGTAGGTCATATACAGCAGCCAGACAACCACCTAAGGAAACTTGAGCTCCTCATGCAAAAATTAATGGACAGGGCACCATACGACTACCTGTTACAACGCATGCAAGCAAGCCCACCCAAGCCTTCAGAAAAAGAGAACCTTTTTGGTACAACACCTCTGACTCAAATAAGTATACCAAAGATCCAGCATGGCTATCCGCCATTACAGAGAGACCTCATGGAGCACAGCAAAGCAAATTGCAGAGTACCGCATACGAAACCTTTCTCACCGCTGTCACCTTCTGCCGGCATTATAAGGAAGCATTATAACCATGATACCCAGCCTCAAAAGACGCTTCCAACAGAAACCCCGGGGCTGCGCATTACGGCAGAGGGGACAGCAGAGCAACGCAACTTCTCTACATCGGCAACGCAGCTGCTAGGTGAGAAGGCGAGGAGACCCACGACCATATCCCAATTCAGCTTCTGGCAAAGCATTTTTTGCTCATGCAGCGGCGGTCATATCCCGAAGATAGGAGTGGGGTAGCCCGCAGATACCCCTCTCAGACAGCATGGGGCTGGTCTTGTCCTTCAGTGCAACAGATGCCTTCAGCCACCGCTACATAAAATGGACTCTGGTAACCCCATAATAGTTATGACTACTTTATTATAACATGAGATGTTGCAATGTTTGACGTTTATACTTACGTGAAAGACACGCTTCTCAATTATCCTTCCTTCTCTTGTTTGGGGAAGCATAAGTATCAATATCACCATCAAGAAGCCTGTCGGTCTATAAAATGTCTAGAGTAAGCCAGCAAGATCCTGGGGAATGATAGCGATCACGTCCATCTAAAGCCACATTAAATGGACGTTAATAAAACTAAGATGGAGATGTTATATTGTATGAGGAAAGTTTTAGAAACGTATTAAGATTATTTTTGTGTAAATATTTAATAAGGTGTTTATGTTTGGTGGTATGGGCTTTAAAATATGATTCGAACTGTGGGCCAAATGATCAATGACTTTAGCGACTACCACTTACCACATGCATAGATATAATACCCCATTTAGATCACGTCGCTATGTAGGGGCTTGTGGGGCAATGTCACACATCCAAAGGGCTAGTATCTGAGTAGCCACATATTCATAGACTAAAAAGGCACAATGGCATAGGTCATACAAAACCCTTTTGTTGTAGTCAGCGACCAGGACCAAAAAGAGAAAATAACATACTTTGAAAATAAAGTTGCAATCTGTGTCATTTTTCTTGCAGAACTAACCTGCTAATATTTAACCCCTATTCCCCTCAAATCTTTCCTTTAAGATAAATATTGCACACTCCTCCCCATTTTCACCAATAGGTGATCAAGACTTACCCCAGGATATATATAAAGAGGAACTAACCTGTTGCATAATTCCTAAGCTCCTCTCATATTTTGTAGCTAATGCTCCCTAACTTCACATCCACTCATCTAAGCATACTTCTGCCAGCAAGATAGTCATAATTGAACACTGCTTAATAAGAACTATTGATTGGGTATAGTTACTCACTCTACTAAAACTGTTGAACTTAAATTGTTTGTTTTCCTTACCCTTAACTCCCTCCCTCATCTTTACATATCCCCAATACTGTTCATATGTGTATCTGTCACAGACCCAGGAGTGGTCTATAAAGTTAGAAAATTGGGACCAATTCGCTATCCTAAAAATGTTATACTTAAATTGTTTGCCTTCCTTACCCCTAGTTCCCCCCCCCCTCACCGCTATATATTCCCAATACTGTTCATGTGTGTATCTGTTACAGACTCAAGAGTGGTCTACATAGTTAGAAAATTGGGATCAATTAAGACATACACTGAATCTAACAGGTGTCTTCAAGTGCTGAAATGAATGTTCATAAGCATTCCTCACACCTTTATACAGCTTGTACAATGGACTATTGTGTTGAAGCATTTTACTGTAATAGCTTTGGTGTACTAAGTGCTCATTTCATTTATGCCATGTATGTATTGTTTATCAAAATAAAGCTCTTTTGAAAATTAAAAAATCTACATCTTCAAAAAATGAGGATTCAAAATTTTTTGATTGTCTTGGTAACCCAAGATTTTGTGCAGATGACCTTCACCACCCGAGATCCTCTGAATGGTGCCCTTCATTAGACGTAGCCACTTTTATTGATTTCCAGTTAAAATTTCCCCTCAAAACAGACTCTCGTAACAAAATGAGAGCTGAATGCCCTCGTTCCCTTTCTTCCTAAGAATTCCTGCATAACTCCTGAAATTGATCCCAAGATAATTAAATTTATAGGTCCCCCTGGTTATAAAGTCAAGAAGGGCATGGATCGGGCATGGAAAACATGCCAAGACAAATTATTAGACTCTGTTGGTCCAATTTCCAAACTTTTCGAAATTTCTGAACAGGCTGTATTAGAAAATTCCTCCTTAGACCCCTTTTTAGTTAGAGAATGGGTTCAAAGAATCCTTTCCTTTATTGGAAATGCTAACTCAGCTATAATCATTGAACGTAGAAAAAATATTTTAAGAAAAATAGACCCCAAAATTTGTGACAATGCTAATAACCCACATAGAGAATTAAACTCCTTTGTTTCCTATCATCATTTCAAAATGGAAGGAATTCATCTGTTAAGAGACTGTCTCAGAGAAAACGATTGGCTAATTCGCTTAGATCTTACAGATGCGTTCCTATTGCCCCGGAACATCGGAAAATCCTTACTTTTCCTTGGAAAGACCAATTGTGGAGATTTACTTGTCTTCCTTTTGGCCTTTCCTCGGCTCCTTGGATATTTACAAAATTATTAAAACCAGTTATGGCCTGGTTAAGACACAGAGGAGTCCGTCTAATTATTTACTTGGACGACATTCTGATCATGAATCAGAGTTTCACTTCTCTTCAAAATCAATAATCCTTGACCATTCATCTTCTGGAGAATCTAGGTTTTATAATAAACAAACAGAAATCTGTCCTGATTCCTACTCAATCTCTAATTTTTCTGGGTTTCTCCATAGATACTTCCAAATCTACTCTCAGTTTACCCCCAGACAAAATAAAAAACATCAAGAAAGAAATATCTCGTGCCCTTTCAGCTCAATTTACTCCTTTAAGGAATATATCCAGGATAGTAGGGTTACTTTCATCCTCCATTCAGGCTATATTTCCTGCTCCTCTACACTATCGGGAATTACAACGTCTCAAGATTTGTCATTTACAAAAAGGTTTTTCTTACTCTCATTTGATTCAACTCTCTCCAGAAGCCAAAGAGGAACTCTCTTGGTGGCTCTCTCATATGGAAGCATGGAATGGGAGAGCTATTTTTGGCAACTCCCCGGATCTTATCATCGAATCAGACGCCAGCAGGTCCGGCTGGGGTGCTTGCTGCGGTCCTTCCATCACAGGAGGAAAATGGTCTCTGACAGAAAAGCGATTCCATATAAATTGTCTAGAACTACTAGCGGGTTCTTTCGCTGTCAAGAGTTTTGTAAAAAACTCTTCTCCAGTTACCATTTTACTTCGCATGGACAATATCTCTGCAGTTCGTTATCTGAACCGTTTGGGAGGTACGAAATCCAGAGATCTTTCCAATATTACCAAAGATTTAATTAATTTGTGTTTAGACAGGAATATTTCTGTGAAAGCAGAATACATTCCGGGTCTCTCAAACACAGCAGCAGATTGGGGTTCCCGTTTTCTGATGGATTACAGCAATTGAAGACTCGACAGAGAAGTTTTTCTTTCTCTCTCTCACCTCAGAGGTTGTAACAATCAACTCACTTGTAATTGTAACAACCAAGATATCATGTAAAATTTAGGATGTGTTACAAGAGTTGAGGATGACAGTACACTATATGCTTTTAGTGAACTGTATAACACTTGTTGTTAATTTTGCCGGACAGCTAGCTCCCAGTAACTGGAGTGTCTATTAGTGGGAGTTGACTTTGGCAGGTATTCGTAGCAATGGATATACAGAGATAAACAGTACTGCAGAGGTTAATTATATATCAGGATGCAGTTAGTAGAAAGAGACCAGGGTTAAATGCAAGCAGCTTCAGTTTACAAACAGTAATGCAGAGGTTAATTGTATTTCAGGATGCAGTTAGTAGAGAGAGTTCACGGTTAAATGCAAGCAGCTTCACTATACAAATCTTACACTTGTAGTATGTTTAAGTGTACTTCAGAAGAGAGTTGCACAGTGTGTTTATGAAAGTTTATACAGCACCTGTCCAGAAGCCGCTGAATGAGATTTCCCCTTTAAGCAAACTGCAGCTGCTGTGAGTGTGATGAGTGCAGCACAGAGATCCGGTCCCAATGAGCTTGGTGAGCAGTGTGAACGCTGTGGTCCCTGCGTTTCCTGTTTGCTGAGTGGCGTGTCACGCCAGGTTGTTAGGAATACTCACAAACAGACCCTGGATGGGGGAGGTGTGGAGTGAAGTCCTGCTGCAGATATGTAATGTCAGCTCCGGCTGAAATAGAGGTATGCTGATAGAAAAAGGAAATAAATACACAGTTTAAATCCTGTTATGCTGTAGAAAAGGTAAGGACTGGAACTGTAGCTATTACACTTCAATAAACCAGCAAAGGACCATGGGAGGAAGCAGGTTTATATTGGGTTCAGGTAGGAAGTTAACAAGATGTAAAGGTGGTATATAGTATTTGCTTGACACATTTAAGGTGGAATAGGAGGATCATGACACACCCCCCCCCCAAAGATCCATCAAGAAGGGATCAGGGTGCGGGACGATCGGGATGGCGCCTATGAAAGAGAGACACCAGCTGGGGAGCCGAGAGGTTGGCTGCAGGCTCCCAAGAATCTTCAGAGGAATCAAATCCAGCCCAATGGACAAGGTACTGCAGTTGTCCATTGCATCAACGAGAGTCCAAAACCGAATGTACTTCATATTCAGGATCCGGCGTCGGGGACACCAGAGCAGGAAGAGGCAGAAGACGAGAGGTATCACAGGGTTTGATCAATGATATATGAAAAGTCGGGTGGATGCGGTAAGTAGCAGGGAGCTGTAAGGTAACAGTAAGTGGGTTGCGAATGGCTACAATTGGAAAAGGACCAACAAAAAGATTGTTAAACTTCCTGCATGGTGAGGGTATTCTAAGATTTTTTGTGCTCAACCAAACCATGTCCCCAACCTTGTAATTAGGTTGTGGACGATGCCGTAAATCATAGTAGCGCTTTTGAGAAGCTTGTGCATGCTTGATATTGCTTTGGACCACATTGTATGTTAGTTTAATAGAATTGATGAGATCATTAACCTGAGGACAAGGAGTGTGAGAGGATGATAAGGGATGGAAACGTGGATGGAGTCCTGAGTTGATATAGAAAGGTGAAAATCAGGTAGAAGAGTTAGTAGTATTATTGTATGCGAATTCCGCTTGAGGTATGAAGGAGACCCATGATTCGTGGGTGCTAGAGCAGAAGCATCTTAAGTACTGCTCTAGCCACTGGTTGGTCCTCTCACAGAGACCATTTGACTGAGGGTGGTATGAGGTGGTGAGAGGTTGCTGAATGGAAAGAGAGGAACAGAGAAATTTCCAAAACTTTGAGGTGAACTGCGAGCCTCTGTCACTCAATACAGATGTAGGTAATCCGTGAAGGCGCACAACCTCTTTGATAAACAGCTTGGCGGTTTGTTGTGCTGTAGGGAGAGAGTCAGTTGGTATGAAATGAGCCATACGAGAGAATAGATCCACTACGACAAATATGGCAGTCTTTCCTTGGGATTTAGGGAGGTCAACGATAAAGTCCATAGAGAGGCTTTTCCATGGGCAATCTGGAATGGGTAGATTTTGTAATAGGCCAATAGGCAATTGGTGTGAAGGCTTAGAGGTCTGACAGGTGGGGAAGGATTTGATATAGGCTTTTACTGAGTGTTTCATGGAGGGCCACCAAAAATGTCTTTGTAGGAGATCCAGTGTCTTTTGTACACCTAAGTGTCCAGCCAGTGTAGAATCATGTGTGAGTTGTAAAGCCTTTTCACGGAGAGAGGGAGGTATATAAAACTTAGAGTTGTTACATAGGATACCATTGTCATCCATAGATAAAGTGTAGGAACTTGTAGTGGGATCCAATTGTTGTTGGGTTTTGAGCTCTGAAAAATCCTTGGACATGAAACCAATGAAGGATGTTTTAGGGATTATAGTTGTGTAGGAAGGATCAGAGTGGGGCTTATGGTCCTTGCGTGAGAGTGCGTCAGTTTTACCGTTTTTTGAACCGGGGCGGTAGCTTATGGTAAAATTGAACCTGGAGAAGTAGAGGCTCCAACGAAGTTGGCGAGCAGAGAGAGTGCGATTGGTTTGGAGGTATTGGAGATTTTTGTGATCGGTGAGAATAGTTATAGGGTGTTCTGCCCCCTCCAGTAAGTGTCTCCACTGATCAAAGGATGACTTGATGGCTAATAACTCTTTTTCCCCTGTGGGGTAATTCAACTCAGCGGGTGTTAAAAGTCTGGAGAAATAACAAACAGGATGGATCTGTTTGTCAGGAGAGGACCTTTGAGAAAGAACTGAACCGATGGCATATTCGGAAGCGTCAACTTCTAATATGAACTGAGCTTTGCTGTTTGGTAATTGAAGAATAGGTGATGACACAAACAGGGACTTGAGGTCATTGAAGGCTTTTTGAGACTGGGGGGTCCAGAGGAAAGGTTTTGTCGTCTTAGTGAGATTTGTTAATGGCTTAGTAATAGCTGCGAAATTATGGATAAAGCGCCTGTAAAAGTTTGCAAAGCCTAAGAAGCGTTGTACTTCTTTGATAGTGGTTGGTGTAGGCCAAGATGTGATGGCTTTGATTTTATTGTCTTCCATCATAATGGTACTTTGACTGATACGGTAACCTAGGAATGAGACCTCTGTAACATGGAAGAGACATTTCTCTAATTTTACGTAAAGACTATGTGACCTTAGTCTGGACAAAACTTGCCTGACATGTATGACATGTTCTGAAAGGGAAGAAGAATAGATTAGAATATCGTCAAGATAGACCACCAGAAAAGTGTCTAAGATGTCCCTAAAGATATCGTTGATAAAATTCTGGAATGTCGCCGGGGCGTTGCACAGACCGAATGGCATAACAGTATATTCAAAAAGACCATACCTAGTCCTAAATGCTGTCAGCCACTCGTCCCCGGACCTTATTCTAACAAGGTTGTATGCACCCCTAAGGTCTAGTTTAGTAAATATAGTAGCGCCACTCAACCTCTCAACCAATTCTGGGATTAGAGGTAGCGGGTACCTGTTCTTTATCGTGCGTTTATTTAATTCACGATAATCTATAATAGGGCGCAAGGACCCGTCCTTGTTTTTTACAAAAAAGATGCCGGCACCGGCAGGGGAAGTGGAGGGACGGATGAAACCTTTTTTTAAATTATCAGTTATGTAGTTTTTTAAATGTTGTAACTCAGGTCTGGACAGGGGATAGATATGGCCGTAGGGAATGGTGGCTCCAGGTAACAGGTCAATGGGGCAATCGTAGGACCTGTGTGGAGGTAATGACTCGGCCTCTTTCTGATCAAAGACATCAGAGAAATCTGAATACTGAGGAGGAATAGAAGGAGCAGAGGTAGAGAGTAAATGAGCAGTTGGAAAACAGGTCTTAGAGCAGTAAGAAGAGGGAAAGGATAGAGTAAGTGTGTCCCAATGCACCGAGGGTTGGTGTAACTGTAACCAGGTAATTCCCAGAACTATAGGATAGAGAGGGGATGATATGATTTCAAAGGTAATGGTCTCAGAATGACCAGAGGCAGTAGTAACCAGTAAGGGAATAGTCTGTTGCATGACAGGACCAGATGGTAGATGTGAACCGTCAATAACTTTGAGAGGCAGAGGTGTGCTTTTGAAAGAAGAAGGTATTTTATTAAAAGTGACTAAACTCAAATCAATAAAGTTGGCACATGCTCCGGTATCTATGATGGCTTCACACTTTATCCTGTGTTGTTCCCACTGCAAGGATAAGGGTAATGTTAGATAGGCAGTGGCAATATTTTTTGTGTTTAGGCAATGGTTGAAAGGGTGTACCTTACCTATCTTCTGTTTGAATAGTAGTGGACACTCCTTAACAACATGGTCTGCTGATGCGCAATACATGCACAAATTTAATGTACGGCGTCTCAATTTCTCTTGTGGAGAGAGGGGTCCACGTAGAAAACTAATGTCCATAGGTTGCTCAGGTGGTGAAGTAGATGGCGTCTGTAAAACCCTGCGCTGAGGGGGGTTAGAGGGGCTTTTTTCTTGCCTCCTTTCCCTAAGTCTACGGTCAATAGTAGTGGTAAGGACGTACAGTTCTTCCAGGCGGTCTGGAATACCTACTCTGGCGAGTTCATCCTTAATGTCTTCGGATAAACCAAGGCGATACTGGTTTTTCAGAGAAACCTCATTCCAGAGGGAATCTCTGGCCCATATCCTAAAACTAGTGATATACTCTTCAACTGGGGCTTTAAGCTGTTTTAAACCTCTGAGTTTGCCCTCAGCTGTAATCTGGCGGTAGGGATCATCATAAAGAGAGGAGAGGGCTTTAAGGAAGCAGTCCAGGGAATTCAGTATTGGGTCTTGTGACTCATAGAAAGAGTCAGCCCAGACCCTTGGCTCTCCCCTAAGGTATGATAGGATGGTTAGTACTTTGGCCCTGTCAGTGGGGTAGGTCCTAGGGCGTAAATCAAAAAGCAATAAACATGCATTACGAAATTGACGAAAAGTGGAGCGGTCCCCTGAGAAAAAGGAAATAAATACACAGTTTAAATCCTGTTATGCTGTAGAAAAGGTAAGGACTGGAACTGTAGCTATTACACTTCAATAAACCAGCAAAGGACCATGGGAGGAAGCAGGTTTATATTGGGTTCAGGTAGGAAGTTAACAAGATGTAAAGGTGGTATATAGTATTTGCTTGACACATTTAAGGTGGAATAGGAGGATCATGACAGAGGTCTCTTCAATCTCGATCTTTTTGCATTTCGTCTAAATTTCCAAATTCTTCCTTATTACAGTTGGAGACCAGATCCAGAAGCAGCAGCAATAGATGCCTTTCTCCAACTCTGGCCTCCTCAGGGAGCATATGCCTTCCCTCCTTTCTCGATGATTTCGAGAACAATTGCTGTGGTTCGCAGGGACAACATTTCTCTTCTGCTAATAACCCCCCTTTGGCCAACTCAGCCATGGTACCCTTCTCTTCTGGAAATGTCATTCAAACTTCCTATTCTCCTTCCTCATCTTCCTCACTTGTTGTCCAATCCAGAAGGAGATTTTCACGACCTAATTCTTCAAGACTCACTCTGTCTCATCGCTTGGTCAATTTCGGGGATTCCTCTTCTATCGAAGGACTTTCTGAAGAAGCAAAATCTCTCATGCAAGAATCTTGGTTCCCAGGCACCCGAAAATCTTAATTTTATGCATGGACAAAGTGGTCTTGCTGGTGCTTGGCTAGGAACTTGGATCCCCTTTCAGCAGATATAAATCATATTATCAATTTTTTAACCTCTCTTTTTGAATCTGGTTTAGCCTACAGATCTATCAATTTATATCGATCTGCTATTTCGGCTAAACATTCTTTATTAAATAATTTTCCTATTGGGCAACATCCACTTATTTGTAGACTTTTAAAAGCCATTAGACTAAAACGTCCTCCTACTCCTAAATATAATTCTTTCTGGGACGTAGATAAAATTATTTCTCTTTTCAAATCTTGGCCTTCTAATAACCTTCTTTCCCTTAAACAACTTTCTGCTAAATTAGCTACCTTACTATGTCTTATCTATTTTCGTAGAGTTTCTGATGTTGGTGCTTTAGATTTTAATTCTAAAGTTTTCTCTCCCGAAGGTGTCACCTTTTTCTTATCCCGCAGAACAAAAACATTTTCTTCTTCTATTTTCTACCCTTATTTACCTTCTGAACCTTCCCTTTGTGTGGTTAAATGTCTCAAAGAATATGACTCTAGAACTTCTCTTTTCAGATCTCCATCTTCTAATCAACTTTTTATCTCCTTTGTTCATCCTCATTCTCCTGTCACTAATACTTCTATTTCCCGCTGGGTGAAGTGGATTATGAAAGAAGCTGGTATTGATATTTCAATTTTTTCTGCTCATTCTGTAAGAGGTTCCGCTGCTTCTAAAGCTTTCCTCAAAGCGGCCCCTTTACAACAAATTTTAATTTCTGCAGATTGGTCTTCTGACTCTATATTTAAACAGTTTTATTTCAAGCCCATTCTTCATCCAGTTAACAATTTATTTATTTAATTGTATGCTTTAAACTAGCAAAATAGGAGTCTCAGGTCTTGTAATAAAATTCCGATTATCCTAGTTTGTGAAGGTATAATCTAGATTTTATTAAAGACACAGAAACGAGAATTTTCCCACCTCTGTTTATTACCCTCCCTTATTGTTTCTGATTATTAACATTTTGTTTGGTTTCAGTTACCAACTAATCATGAAGACTTATTGAAAAGTGGTTTCATCCCTCTCCACTCTTCACTACAATCAATCCCGTCCAATCCTCAGAATTTCTTTCCCCAGTTCAAAGAATCCTGTTTATCCTCTCCTCATCTGGGTTTTGGAATAAAAAGAAGTCTTTTAATTTCCAGTTGGATTTTATTGCTTCTGTTGTTTTCTGTTTTCATGATGGAACTTTTTTCGGTTATTATCAATTTCTGGATCTTCAGCATCAAGCAAGAAAGAGGAAGTTGGGGAACGTATTGGACAGTTTATGGAAGCTATGACTCATCCTATTGGTCCATTTTTTCTGTTTTCTCAAAAGTACCCATTTCATTGGCTACTTATGCTTACCATGTTTTATCTGTATTGTTTTAATGTTTTATTCACTTCTGTATCATCACTTTAAAATGCTGCATTGAGTAGTATAAAGAAAGATATGCAAAATACTCATCTCTGTGTCTTTAATAAAATCTAGATTATACCTTCACAAGCTAGGATAATCGGAATTATCCCCCAAGCATTACACATAATATGGAGACATTGCAGCACCCACCCGGCTCACAACAAAAATTAACTTGACAGCTGGAATTTATTTCTGGAAGTGGCGGCATACACTCGGCTTGCCTACCGGTTCATGCAATCCACTAATTCCTAGGATTGCAAAAAACAGTAAGCCGGGTGTATGCCTCCACTTCCAGAAATAAATTCCAGCTGTGAAGCAAATTTTTGTGGTGTGCTGGGTGGGTGCCGCAATACCTCCATCAGGGCCGTTTCTAGGGGTGACGTCACGGGCCGGCGAACTACCAGGGGTAGGGTGTTAAGGACTGTCAGGGTTGGCCTTAAAACAGCACAAGTGTGACAAGCCACACATGCAGGCCCATTTATCAAAGGGCTTGCGGACCTGATCCGACACTGCGGATCAGGTCCGCAAGACCTCGCTAAATGCGGAGAGCAATACGCTCTCCGCATTTAACATTGCACCAGCAGCTCACAAGAGCTGCTGGTGCAACGCCGCCCCCTGCAGACTCGCGGCCAATCGGCCTCCAGCAGGGAGGTGTCAATCAACCCGATCGTATTCGATCGGGTTGATTTCCGGCGATTTCTGTCCGCCTGCTCAGAGCAGGTGGACAGGGTTATGGAGCAGCGGTCTTTAGACCGCTGCTTCATAACTTGTGTTTCTGGCGAGTCTGAAGACTCGCCAGAAACACGGCCCTTCAAGCTCCATACGGAGCTTGATAAATGGGCCTGTAAGTGTAAGTGGAGTCTGGCGAGGGAATGAGTGCGTGCCTAAATTGAAGGTACTTTGTGAAAGTGTGGTGCTGGAGCCTGGGACCTAAGAGGCATTGGGTTAGCTTGCTGGACTCTCATGCTGTTTATAGCTTAGTGTCCCGCCAGAGAACTCTGTAGCATTACACACTTTGCCGCTATAGCAGTGGAAGAGTTACTTAGATGTTAACCCCTTCCATGGGGTTAAATACAGTTACCAAGGAGATTTTTATTTTACTGCATATTTACTTTTTTGAATTTTTAAATGCATTTATTTAATTTCTGCACACAAACTCTATTTGTTCTGCTGCTGCAGGCGGAGTAGGAGTCTTGCATGCGCTATTGGAGACTTGCATGCTTAGGGACATTTCTGTTTTCTTTTTAAAGACACAATGAGTCCACGGATTTCATCCATACTTGTGGGATATTCACCTCGTGGTCAGCAGGAGGAGGCAAAGAGCACCACAGCAGAGCTGTTAAATAGCTCCTCCCTTCCCTCCCACCCCAGTCATTCTCTTTGCTGTCAGTGATAGGAAGAGGTAAAGTGAGGTGTTAGAAAATATTCTTCAATCAAGAGTTTATTTTTTTTAATGTAGTGCCAGAGAGTGCTGCTTTGTTCTAGGGTGTAGCCGTAGCCCATATCTGTCTCTTCAGTAGAGCTTTTGGTGGCTTTAGAGCAATAGGAACATAATTCTCACTGCGCCTCCTATACATTGATGCTGCCCTTTTCCTGACAGCCTAAGCATAGTAAACTCAGGCGTATGATTTTCCACAGGGCTATGGGAGAGGACCTCCTAAACCTGCTGAGCTGCCCTGCTGTCTGGCAGATTTCAAAGGTAAGTGCTGAGTTTTTTTCTCTGGCTCTGAAGCAAAAGAAGAAAATTCAGGACAGAGGAAGTATAGCACTTTACTGGGACATATAACTTATATATATATATATATATATATATATATATATATATATATATATATATATATATATATATATATATATATATATATATATACTAAGGAGGATTCTGTGACAGCATGTTAGTAGCAGGCACTGGGGCTAAGGAGAGTGGCTTTTTGAGGGCATGATGAGAGCTAGTCCACTTTATTTTATAGGGTATCTGGTTCTATCCCCTGTATAATTTGTATATGTTATGCAAGGGGTTGTGTTTTATACCTTAGTCTGTATTACTATTTGCCTCCAGGTTCTCTAACATGGGTTCAGTCATCTCCCGGTTATCTCTCAGATATTAATGGCGACCGGGAGAGCGTGTGTTGTTACGCCCACAAAGGGCGGGGTTGAGTTTGGCGCCGTTTTTGGAAAGCGCAATTTTTAATCTCTAGGAAACTCAGAGATGAGCATTATCACGCCCACGAGGGGCGGAGCTAGTTTATCTTCTTCCGTTCATAGGGAGGTAGAAAGGTATTACTTTCTACACAGTTATCAGTGCTCTCTTTCTTATTTAGGTCCGGATAGCGCTTCAGTGCGCTCCGGATCTGTTTCGAACAGTAAAAAAATTTTCTTAAAGGGACATAATACTCATATGCTAAATCACTTGAAACTGATGCAGTATAACTGTAAAAAGCTGACAGGAAAATATCACCTGAGCATCTCTATGTAAAAAAGGAAGATAATTTACCTCACAATCTCCTCAGCTCAGCAGAGTAAGTTCTGTGTAAAAAGTTATACTTCACCTGCTCCCAGCTGCAGGTAAAAATAAAAAAAATGAAGAAATGAACAGCAGCCAATCAGCATCAGCAGTGCTGAGGTCATGAACTCTTACTGTGATCTCATGAGATTTGACTTAACTCTCATGAGATTTCATAGTAAGCTTCCTTTACCTGATTGGTGAAATAATATGAGAGTTAACGATGCTCATCCCCTAAGATGTCCCAGGACAGACACACTAAAATGCTGCTTAGAAATCCTTTACAATGGGAGGTGGCTACTGAGGAACTTTTGAGGTAAAATATCTTTCTTTTTTACATAGAGATGTTCAGGAGATATTTTCTAGTCAGCTTTTTACAGCTATACTGCATTACTTTCAAGTGTTTAAACATTTGGGTATTATGGCCCTTTAAGTCATAAAGTTTTTTATTGCCTTTAAATATTTTGTGCTGATGGTTCACTTCAGCAACTTTGTTTTTTGAGGTGTTTGTAGATGCCACGAATTTGCGTGCTAATCTCACATTTATGCCCACAAAAAATAAAAGGGTTACAGTTTAAAATTTAAAGACACAGTAACGTTTTTTATGTGTAAAATGTATTAAAAGAATTTCAGCTGTCTATTTGTTAATTCATCCTTTGTGATTTAGGATGCAACAAAAGCACACAAAAAATAGTTACTTTTCAGATTTAAAGAGACAGTAACGTTTTTTATGTGTAAATTTTCTTAAAAGAATTCCAGCTGTTTATTTGTTAATTTATCCTTTGTGATTTAGAATGCAACAAAAGCTCACAAAAATAAAGTTACTTTTAAGATTTAAAGAGACAGTAACTTTTGTTATGTGTACATTTTTTATTAAGAGAATTTCAGCTGTTTATTTGTTAATTCATCCCTTGTGAACTTAGGATGGAACAAATGCACACAAAAAATAAAGAATTACTTTTAAGATTTAAAGAGACAGTAACTTTTTTTTATGTGTAAATTTGATTAAAAAAAAAAGAGAGAAATTCTGAACCTACTCCCTCTAAGGCAGTTGCTGTTTCGAAGTCTGTTGACAATGGTTTTGCCACAAATTTCTCCCACAAAATTATGGCCCACATGCAGTGCCCTGCGCCTCCTTTCACACTCCACTCGGAGTTATGATGCATTATATGTTTTTCCCACGAGGTAGAAAACATTCCTAGAGGAATTATTTCAGTAGTTGCTATTCCGAATGGTTCCTCCATGTTACTGAAGGAAGAAGATACTTTGGGATTATCTGAGAGAGAATTCTCAGACTCAGATGGAATTGTTACTTTAGGAGTAACTATCCTGGGCGACCCCGTCATAGTACGTCCAGTAAAGACATTTCCGGTGTATTTTATACTAGTGCGTCCAGTAAATTATAAGGATGGACGCATTCCCTATATTTACAAGACTATTTCCCATAGCCGACTCTATAAGGAAGGCTGGACAAACGTTCCCTAGGGGGGAAGGAGTAGTTTTCCACTTAGCTAAGAGAATTTCTATACCCTTAGAGGATAGTTGGATTTCAGAAATGGGATGTACACCAGGGCATACAATGGCAACCAGCTGTGTACTTTTCTACCGTTCACTACTGCAACGGCATATTGGTTTGATGCGTTGTCTGATGCTACTAAGTCAGAGACTTCCCTGGATAAAATCCAGGACAGGATAAAAGCTTTCAAATTGGCTAATTCATTTATTTCAAATTCTTCCCTTCAAGTTATCAAACTGGGAGCATCGGTTGCTCTGTTCCAGCTCACAGAGCATTATAGTTAGAGCCTTGCTCTACGAATATATGGTCTAAGTTTCAGATTTTAATGATTCCTTACCAGGAGAAGACCCTGTTCGGACCTGGCTTTTCGGAAATAATCTCTTTTGAAAAAAAAGAAAGAAAGAAAAACACATAGCCTGCTGTTGAATCAAAGACAGCATATAGGACATGCCCCTGATCCGGAATTGGATCTTGTAGGGGGCAGACTTTCTGTCTTCTCTCAGACTTGGGTTCGAGATCAAAAGTTTTCCTCCCAGAAGCTGGTTTCTGCTTTCAAGATTTTCTGCAGATCAGACAAAAGGAGGCATTCTTACACTGGGAGTGATTGTTCCAGTTCCACTACAGGCACAGGGTCTGTTTTTTTTTTTTATCCCAATCGGGTTGTGTTTCCCAAAAATAGAGGGAACCTTCAGACCACTTTTTAGATCTCAGGAGTCTAAACAAATTACTTAGTGTACCGTTCTTAAAGATGGAAACTATTCGTTCCATTCTTCTCTTGATCCAAGAGGGTCAATTTATGACAACTGTGGATTTAAAGGACATGTACCATTGTCGAGAATCGTCTCAAGTTCTAAGGTTTGCCTTTCTGGACAAACGATTCCAGTTCGTGGCTCTTCCTTTCGGTCTTGCCACAGCTCTCAGAATGTTCACAAAGGCTTTGGGATCGCTGTTGGCGGCGCTTCGGTTACGGGGCATTGCATTGTCGCCCTATCTGGACAACATCCTAGTCCAGGCGCCATCCTTACAGCAAGCAGGATTTCACACGGACATAGTGTTATCCTTCCCGCAATCACATGGTGGAAGGTAAATTTGGAAAAGTGTTCCTTAGTCCTAAGCACAAGGATAACTTTCTTGGGAATCATTATAGATTCCGTATCAATGTAGATTTTTCTGACAGAAGTCAGGAAATCAAAGATTATCGATACTTGTCTAGTCTTTCAGTCCACTCCTCGGCTTTCAGGGGCTCAGTGTGTGGAGGTAATCGGACTGATGGTGGCGGCAATGGACATCATCCCGTTTGCTCGGTTTCACCTAAGACCTCTGCAGTTAAACATGCTCAGGCTGTGGAATGGAGATTATACAGACTTGTCTCCTCGAATAACCCTGGAGCAGGAGACAAGGTATTCACTTCAGTGGTGGTTGTCCCTGGAACATCTATCCCAGGGAACATGCTTTCGCAGACCATCTTGGGTGATTGTGACAACAGATGCCAGTCTTCTAGGGTGGGGAGCTGTCTGGGGTCCTCTGAAGGCTCAGGGAGTGTGGACTCTGGCAGAATCTGTTCTTCCTATAAACATCCTGGAACTGAGAGCGATCTTCAATGCTCTTCTGGCCTAGCCTCAATTGGCTTCGGCCCAGTTCATCAGATTCCAGACGGACAACATAACGACAGTGGCTTACATCAATCATCAAGGAGGAATGAGGAGTTCCTTAGCGATCACCGAGGTAGCCAAGATAATCCGGTGGGTGGAGGCCCATTCTTGTCATCTGTCAGAGATCCATATCCCAGGGGTGGACAACTGGGAGGCGGACTTTCTGAGCAGACAGTCTTTTCATCCAGGAGAGTGGGAACTCCCTCCAGAATTGTTTTCCAACCTGATTCTCAAATGGGGTCGGCCGGAGTTGGATCTCATGGCATTTCGTCAGAATGCCAAGCTCCCGTGATACAGGTCGAGGTCCAGGGATCCCCAGGCTGATCTGATAAATGCTCTGGCAGTTCCTTGGTCCTTCAATCTTGCATACCTATTTCCTCAGTTCTTCTTCGAGTCATTGCCAGAATCAGAGGAGAGGGTATCAGTGATCCTCATTGCTCCTGCGTGGCCTCGTAGGATTTGGTATGCAGATCTGGTGGACATGTCATCTCTGCCACCTTGGAGACTTCCGTTGAGGAAGGACCTTCTCATTCAAGGGCCCTTCCTTAACCCAAATCTAGTTTCACTGAAGCCGACTGCTTGGAGATTGAACGCTTAATCTTATCCAAGCGGGGGTTTTCTAATTCGGTCATAGAGACCATGATCCAGGCTCGTAAACCTGTGACTAGAAAGATTTACCATAAGATATGGCGTAAATATCTTTATTGGTGTGAATCCAAGGGCTACTCATGGAGTAGAGTTAGGATTCCTAGAATTTTGTCCTTTCTCAAAGAAGGATTGGAGAAGGGTTTATCGGTAAGTTCCCTAAAGGGTCAAATCTCTGCCTTATCTATTTTGTTACACAAATGTCTCGTGGATGTCCCAGACGTTCAATCCTTTTGTCAGGCCTGTGTTTAAACCAATTACTCCTCCATGGAGTCTGAATTTAGTTCTCAAGGTTCTTCAAGGGGTTCCGTTTGAGCCTATGCATTCCTTAGATATTAAATTGTTATCTTGGAAAGTTTTATTTCTTGTTGCCATTTCTTCAGCTTGAAGAGTGTCTGAACTTTCGGCATTACAATACAATTCTCCTTACCTTATTTCTTTTTAAAGACACGATGAGTTCACAGATTTCATCCTTACTTGTGGGATATTCACCTCCTGGTCAGCAGGAGGAGGCAAAGAGCACCACAGCAGAGCTGCTATATATAGCTCCTCCCTTCCCTCCCACTCCAGTCATTCTCTTTGCCTACGTTAGTGATAGGAAGAAGTAAAGTGAGGTGTTAGAAAAGATTCTTCAAACTTTATTATTTTTAAAGTAGTGCCAGAGAGGGCTGCTTTGTTCTAGGGTATAGCCGTAGTCCATATCAGTCTCTATAGTAGAGCTTTTGGTGGCTTTAAAGCAATGGGAACTTGTGGAACATAATTCTCACTGCGCCTCCCATACATTGATGCTGCCCTTATCCTGATGGCCTAAGCAAACTTTACTCAGGCTTTATCTTTATCCACAGGGCTATGGGAGGGAGAGGACCTCCTAAACCTGCTGAGCTGCCCTGCTGTCGGGCAGATTTTAAAGGTAAGTGCTGACTTTTATTCTGGGTCTGAGGTAAAGAAAAAATTCAGGACAGAAGAAGTGGAGCACTTTTCTGGGACACATATCTCCTATGTATGTATGAAAGGGGATCCTGTGACAGCTTATTACTATCAGGCACTGGGGCTGAGAGAGGGGCTCTTATATCAAGAGTGTTTATTCCCTTACTCCGAGCTGGAAAAAATAATGAAAAGGCTCAGGAGGGGTGATGCTTGGTGTACTACCTATCATCGGTACTACAATTTGCCCCAGGTGTTACAAGGCAGGGTTCAGTTGTCTCCCGGTGGCCTACCTCTAAAAACACTAATGTCGACCGGGAGGTTGTGTGTGGTTATGTTTGGCACAATTTTCCGATCTATGGGCTCCATTAAAAAATAGGACATCAGAGTTATGGGTTATCACGCCCACAAGGGGCGGAGCTAGGTTTTTAGCCGACTTAGACGGCTCTTGGTCCATTTATTCCATTCATCGGAAGAAAAGAGGAAGTGTTGTTTTTCCTTACTAGGCACAATACTCAGAGTCATTGCTATCATTTAGTTCCGGATAGCGCTACAGCTGCGTTCTGGATTTGCATAGGAGTTCTAAATGTCACTGTTGTATGACTTTTTAGTAGTAGGTACTGGTGGGTGAGCACCTCAGCATGCTATATCTGAGGTGTAAGTAAATGCTTATTTGCGTGCTACTCTGGCTCATTTTTTTGTGCACAAGAATAAAACGTTACAGTTTAAAATTTAAAGGAACAGTAAAGTTTTTTTATATGGTATCTTTATTAAAAGATTTTAAGATGTTTATTTGTTTAATTTATCGTTTGTGAAACTTAGGATAGAACAAGACCACACTCAAGGATAAGGAGTTACTTTTTTAATTTAAAGAAACAGTAACGTTTTTATATGGTATCTACAATAGTTCAGCTTCGTGTAGACAGGTTGTCTGACGTTTTAGCTGGGTCAAACTGGGGTATAGATGGAAAGTTATTCCTGCATCTTCACTGTTTGACTTAATAATAATAAAGCTGTGTTTCTTTTTAACATTTAAAGAGACAGTACCACTTGTCATATACTGATTCTATTTGCAATTGGTTAAGTTTCTTTTATTCCATTATTCTGCTATATGTGAGGCAGGGTGATTAAACAAGTGTGCATTATTTTTTTTCTCCTCACATGCAGTGCCCTGCGGTTCCTTGCTATTTACCATCTGGACTTGCGGTACAAGACATTGTTTCCTTAATGTTATGACAATGTTTATTGACAGCAATGTTGACATGCTAATTTGCTTTTTTCTGCGCTCAGAAATAAGAAGTTACTTTTAAAAATTAATGAGACAGTAACATTTTTTTATCTTAATTTAATAATTAAATTAAGAATTTCAACTGTTTATTTGTTTGATTCATCCTTTGTGATGGGATGGAACAAGTGCACACACAAAAAATAGTTACTTTTTAAAATTTAAAGAGACTAACTTTTTTATGTGTTAATTTTTATTAAAATTTTTTATCTCATTTTCTGTTGACAATGGTCAATCTATGCCACAATTTTCTCCTATAGTGTAAATTTTTATGGCCCTCATGCAGTGTCCTGCGTTTCCTCTCACACGCCACCCGGAGTTACTCTGCATTTTATGCATTCTATGTTTTTCCCACGTAGTAGAAAATCATTACTAGAGGAATTATTTTCAATCATTTAGGGTGATTGATTCACTAATGCTCTGTTGTGGCTTAGTGGCTTACTTACTGGGCTTGCAAGCAGAAGGTCCAGAGTTCAAATCCACCTTCCAGTGCTGGTTGTTAAATTCTCAGGTGCTCCAAGATGTATTTTAAAGTACCTTTTCCGAATGGTTCTTCCCTGTTAATTGAAAGAGGAAGAAACTTCGGGATTATCTGAGAGAGCATTCTCAGACTCAGATGAATACTATATTTATTGATCCTGAGGTTGTTTTTCTTTCATTTTTTTTAGTTGAAACACCTCCATTGGTTACTTTAGGAGGTTTTAGCTACCCTGGGCGACTCCGACACTACTGGAGTAATCTATTCTAGTGCGTCCAGTAAGTTATAAGGAATGGAAGAGCAGCATTTCCTATATTTAAAAACATGTTCCCCATAGCTGACTCAGCTACGGAGTCTGGGCAAATATTCCCTAGGGTGGAAGAAGTAGTTTCCAGTTTCGCTAGAGAACAACTATATCATTAGAGGATAATTGGGTTTTTCAAAGGTCCTATGGACAAAAGTTAAAAAAAAAAAAAAAAGTTGTACACCAGGGCTTACAGTGGCAACCAGCTGTGTACTTTGCTACAGTCACAAGTGTGACGGCTTATTGGCCTGATGCTGCTAAGTCAGAAACTTCCCTGGATAAAGCCCAGGATAGGTTAAAAGCGAATTGGCTAATTCCTTTATTTCGAATGCTTCCTTCCAGAGGGAGCATAGGTTTCAGGTTTCTCTGTTCCAGCTCACAGAGCCTTATGGTCAGAGCTTTGAAATTTAAAGATATTCAAAATATAAAAAAAAGAATACAAGTAGCCTGAAGGAAATGTTTCCAATCCGGGACCGGATCTTGTAGGTGGCGGATTTTCCTTCCTTGTTCAGACTTGGGTTTGAGGATCCCTGGGCAGTAGATATAGTGTCCCGGGGATACAAATTAGAGTTAAAGAGTTTTCCTCCCATAGGCAGTTTTCTGGTTTTCAAGATTATCTGCAGATCAGTCAAGTGGAGAGGCGTTCTTACACTGCGTAGGAGACCTCTTAGATCTGGGAGTAATTGTTCCAGTTCCAATACAGGTACAGGGTCTGTTTTTTTTATCCCAATTGGCGGTTCCCAAAAAAGAAGGCACCTTCAGACCACTTTTTAGATATCAGGAGTCTAAACAAATTTCTTAGTATACCGTCCTTCAAGGTGGAATCTATTCATTCCATTCTTCCCTTGATCCAAGAGGGTCAATTTATGAGTGGAATTAAAGATGCATTCCTTCATGTATTATTCACTAGAATCGTCTCAAGTTCTAAGGTTTGCCTTACTGGATGAACGTTTCCAGTTTGTGGCTCTTCTTTGGTCTTGCCACAGCTCTTAGGGTTGTCACAAAGGCTCTGGGATTGTTTTTGATTGTGATTTGGCTACGGAGCATTGCAGTGGCGCCTTATCTGGACGTCATCCTAGTCGAGGCGCCATCCTTACAGCAAACAAGATTTCAGACATATTGTTATCCTCCCTGCGATCTCACGGGTGGAGTTAAATTTGGAAAGAGTTCCTTAGTCCCAAGCACCGGGTAACTTCTTGGGAACCATAATAAATTCCATTTCAATGAAGATTTTTCTGACAACAGTCAGGAATTCAAAGATTATCGATACTTGTCTCCATCTTGGGTGATTGTGGCAACAGACGCCAGCCTTCTAGGGAAGCAGTCTGGAGCTCCCTAATGGTTTAGAGGGTTTGGACTCAGTCAGAGTCTGTATTTCCTATACGCATTCTGGAACTGAGAGCAATCTACATTGTGCTTTTGTGCTGGCCTCAGTTAAGCTTGGCCCAGTTTGTCTGGTTCCAGTCGATTTACATGTCATCAGTGGCTTACATCAATCATCAGGGGAGTTCCTTACTGATGACCTGTTGGCAAGCCACATCCCGTAGGTGGAACATTTGAGAGGTGGATTTCCTGAGCAGGCAGTCCTTTCATCTAGGGGAGTGGGAACTCTATCCGGAAGTTTCCTCCGTTTGCTTTTCTTCCTTGGGTCATTGCTTGACTCAAGCAGGAGAGGACTTTGGTGATCCTCATAGCACCGACTTCGCCTTGTAGAATTTGTAGAATTTGGTGTGCAGATCTAATGGACATGTCATCTCTGCCACCTTGGGGGCTTCCATGGAGAAGGGACCTTCTAATTCAAGGCTCCTTCTTCACTCAAATCTGGTTTATCTGAAGCTGATTGCTTGGAGATTGAACACTTATTATTATCCAAGTGGGTTTTTTCTGACTCGGTCATTGTGACCATGATTCAGGCTCGAAAGCCTGTTACTAGTCAGTTTTTATCTTAAGATATGGTGTTAATATCTCTATTGGGTGATTCCATGGGCTACTCATGGAGTACATAGGATTCCTAGAATTTAGTTTTTTCTCCAAGATGGTTTGGAGGAAGGTTTATCATCAAGTTCCCTCTTTTTTGTTACACAAACTCTGGTTGATGTTCCAGATGTACAATCATTTTGTCAGGCCTTGGTCAGGTTCAGGCCTGTGTTCATACAGTTACTCCTCCATGGAGTCTGAATCTAGTTTTAAGAGTTCTTCAAAGGTCTCCCTTTGAGCCTATTCTTTCCTTTAGATATTGAGTTATTATCTTGGAAAGTTTTATTTCTTGTTGCTATTTCTTCTGTTCATAGAGTGTCAGAGCTATTGGCTTCTCAGTATGAGTCTCCTTATCTTATTTCCATTCAGATAAGGTAGTTTTATGTACTACAATTAGGATTTCTTCCTAAAAGTTGTTTCTGATTGGAACATTAATCAGGAGATTGTTGTTCTGTTCTTGTGTCCTTATCCTTTTTCTCAGAAGGAAGGATTTCTGTTCAGTTTGGACGTGGTCCGTGTTTTAAAAATTTTCTTTGCAGGTGACTAAGGCCTTTCGTCAGTCGTCTTCTTTGTTTATCGTTTTCTCTGGGAAGCATAAGGGTCAGAAAGCTACGGCTACCTCTCTTTCTTTTTGGTTGAAGAGTATCTTCCGTTTTGCATATGAGACTGCTGGACAGCAGCCTCCTGAAAGAGTTACGGCTCATTCCACTAGGGCTGTTGCTTCTTCATGGGCATTCAAAAATGAAGCTTCTGTAGAACAGATTTGCAAGACTGCTACTTGGTCTTCTCTTCACAATTTTTTTTTTAATTTTACAAATTTGATACGTTTGGCTCAGCTGAGGCTACCTTTGGGAGAAAGGTTCTTCAAGCAGTGGTGATTTCCGTTTAGGTTTCCTGTCTTGTCTCTCCCTTATCATCCGTGTACTCTAGCTTTGGTATTGTATCCCACAAGTAAGGACGAAAACCGTGGACTCATCGTGTCTTTAAAAAGAAAAGAAAATGTATGCTTACCTGATAAATTTATTTATTTTTAGACACGATGAGTCCACGGCCCCCCCCCCCCCCGTTCTCTGAGACAGGTTATTATTTTTTTGTAAACTTCAGACACCTCTGCACCTTGGCTTTATCCTTTCTCTTCCTAACTGCGGTCGAATGACTGGAGTGGGAGGGAAGGGAGGAGCTATATATAGCAGCTCTGCTGTGGTGCTCTTTGTCTCCTCCTGCTGACCAAGAGGTGATTAGCCCACAAGTAAGGATGAAATCCATGGACTTATCGTGTCTAAAAAGAAATAAATTTATCAGGTAAGCATAAATTTTCTTTTTTCTTCATGATAAGGTAGTTTTACGTACTAACCTAGGGTTCCTTCCTAAGGTTGTTTCAAGCAGGAACATTAATCAAGAGATTGTTGTTCCTTCCCTGTGTCCTAATCCTTCTTCTCAAAAGGAACATCTTTTACACAATTTGGACGTGGTCCGTGCTTTGAAATTTTATTTACAATCGACTAAGGACTTTCGTCAGTCGTCTTCTTTGTTTGTCGTTTTCTCTGGAAAACGTAAGGGTCAGAAAGCTACGGCTACCTCTCTTTCTTTTTGGCTGAAGAGTATAATCCGTTTTGCATATGAGACTGCTGGACAGCAGCCTCCTGAAAGAGTTACGGCTCATTCTACTAGGGCTGTTGCTTCCTCATGGGCATTCAAAGATGAAGCTTCTGTAGAACAGATTTGCAAGGCTGCAACTTGGTCCTCTCTTCACACTTTTTCTAAATTTTACAAATTCAATACTTTTGCCTCGGCTGAGGCTGTTTTTGGGAGAAAGGTTCTTCAAGCAGTGGTGCCTTCCGTTTAGGTTTCCTGTCTTGTCCCTCCCTTATCATCCGTGTACTCTAGCTTTGGTATTGTATCCCACAAGTAAGGATGAAATCCGTGGACTCATTGTGTCTTTAAAAAGAAAAGAAAATGTATGCTTACCTGATAAATTTGTTTCTTTTTAGACACGATGAGTCCACGGCCCGCCCTGTTCTCTGAGACAGGGTATTAATTTTTGTAAACTTCAGACACCTCTGCACCTTGGCTTTTCCTTTCTCTTCCTAACTGCGGTCGAATGACTGGAGTGGGAGGGAAGGGAGGAGCTATTTAACAGCTCTGCTGTGGTGCTCTTTGCCTCCTTCTGCTGACCAGGAGGTGAATATCACACAAGTAAGGATGAAATCCGTGGACTCATCGTGTCTAAAAAGAAACAAATTTATCAGGTAAGCATAAATTTTCTTTTTCTGGTGATCACAGCAGCAGAGGTATGAGTTCTGCTAAGGATAAAAATTTATATAGTGACCAAAGTCCTGTTTGTATTTGAATTTATTATAAGACACAAGTACAGTACATAATAAAGTCATGGCTTGCTGCTCTAAAGTTTTTTAAGAATATAAACTTTCTGCGCATAACTAGTCACTGTGTACTACTTAATGGGATAGTAAACTCAATTTTTTAATCTTTATTAAAACTTCAATATATATTTTGATTATTTGTAATAAGTACCTATTAAAAGTTTTCAGCCGTTTTCTGGATATTTGTCATTAAAAATCTTTATTTCTCCAAACCCAGTTTTTATCTTATGTGTGCCCTATAACGATGTTCTACCTAGGTAGAAACATCATGGTGACCCGCATGCACATTTAAAGTCTTTAAAAGCTAACACATGCGCTTATTCAGCCCCCTCCTCTCCTGCGGCATGTCATTAACAAAGTGCTCGATACAGGGATAGTGACATAGGCGCTGGTATAATTGAGGAAAGGCGGCTCATTATCCCTTCTGAATACTGAATTCCCAGAGCAGTACAAAGCGTGTGGCCACTATTACGGACCCAGCCGGCACTTGACAGGGGACGGCACTTCAGTCAGTGACTATATCACATTTATAGTCATACTGCCACTCCTATCTGCCACTCTGTGACAGTGACTTACTGTCCTCTCTGCTCTGGATCAAATCCGATTGACAGGCTCAACAGCATAATCAACATTGTGATATTATATATGGTGATCTATCAAAAATATATTTATCTCTCCAGCAGTCTAGTTCTGACAAACTGCAGTGCGATTTCATTCACATTTTAGACATGCAATAATATAGTAGCTGACCCACCGCTGTCAATCCCAATCTTGACAGCGACGGGACAGCCGCTATATTGCATGTCTGAAATGCGACTGAAATTGCAATGCAGTTTGTCACAACTAGATTGCTGGAGAGATAAATATATTTTGTATGGATCACCATATATCACAGCACAAGTTGCACAACAGAACACTCACCTATTTAATATACTCATCACTGGAATGTTACTATATTTTAAGAGCCGTAACATACATTAGTGTTGTTGTTCAGTGCCACTGAAGGCAGACTGCCGCTTGCTCCTCCTAAGTCCTAACCTACCAGTCTCAGTCTGTCTCACTCTCAATGCAAAGAATATAAGCAATAGTAAATTTGGATGTTAATAATTAACCTTTGTCACATCCAATTTACTATTTCTTATAATAACATCAGCATAGTAAATATGGCCACTGAGCATTCTATGTTAAACTGTGCATGTGATTCTAGTAGATTACAAGTACGCATACGTTGTGGTGATGATCCGGTCATGAATATTAAAATGACAACTGCTGCACTATTGGATGGAACACGTTACATTTTTTAAAAAAAACCACTGCCTACTTTTATGGGCGGTCAATCCACTCGGGTTATGAGATTTTCAAAGTATTTTATAAAGTGTTAAAATGCTTCATTTACAGGAAAAAGTAAGTTTATTTTATTATATAAATGCTGTTAATTCTAATACTGTCTTTTATTTCAGTACCATTGGGCTAAGTTTTCTAACCCTTTAAGGAAGTTACAAATCTGCTTTCTTTTAACCAAGGTTGCATAGTTAATAGTTTGGACAATACAGTGAACAAGAACCTTCCAATTTGACTGGTATATTTTATGATTATAAAAAAATTAAACCAAAAGTGAATCTACTTTTTGGTACTGTAATGTGTTTAAATTCCTGCATGTCTGTGTGTCTTTGAGCCTCTACATGTATATGTGTGTCTGTCTATCTCTATCCTTGCTTATACATCTCTAACTCTGCCATTGAGTGTGTGTCTGGTTCTTTCCCTGTATGTGTCTGTTTATATTACATGTATATGTTTTTGTGTATCCCTACTGCATGTGTGTGTCTATATCCCTGCGTTTTTGTATTTTGTTTAATATCAACGGTATAATACTGTACAAAAGTTAAGTGGGAGGTTATATAAGAATTTACACTGGATGGAGAATTGCTTCTATGCAGGACATGTAAAGTGTTATAAGGCTAACAGTAATAGAAGACCAACAAACTGCTCAGGATTGATATATGTATAGATCACTTGAAAAAAAACTATAAGCTGTGCATACTAGACAAAACATGGGATAAGGCACATTAAGGTAAACCGCTATGTTACAAATAGTTTCTGATGACTGTTTTTATTGATTTAGGGCTGCTAAAATCCTATTGGCTATTCAAATCAGCCAATAGGATTTTAGCAGCCCTAATTCCTATTGGCTGATTCAAATTTTTCAGCCAATAGGAATGCAAGGGATGCCATCTTGAATCGCGTCCCTTGCATTGAAGATTCAGTGTACGGCGGCGACCGCATAAAGAGGATGCTTCGCGCTTGATGTCTTCAGGATGGACCCGCTCCGCGCCTCCAAGATTAAGATAGAAGATGCCGCCTGGATGAAGATTGAAGAGGCCACCTGGATAAAGACTTTTCACAGTTTGGATCAGGACTTCAGCGCCGGGATGAAGATTGAAGAGGCCGTCTGGATGAAGACTTCTCGCCGCCTAGATGAGGACTTTAACTCTGGGATGAAGATCGTTCAAGTGGGACTTCAAAAACTGTAAGTGGATCATCAGGGCGTTAGTGTTAGGCTTTTTTAAGGTTTTTTTTGGGTGGGGTTTTTTTTTAGTTTAGGGTCTGGGCAGTAAAAGAGCTAAATGCCCTAAATGCAGTGCAATGTCCATACAAATGCCCTTTTCAGGGCAATGGGTAGCTTAGGTTTTTTTAGAATTAGGTTTTTTATTTTGGGGTGTTGGTTGGGTGGTGGGTTTTACTGTTGGGGGGGGGTCTTTGTGGGGTTTTTTTACAAGTAAAAGAGCTGATATCTTTGGGGCAATGCCCCACAAAAGGCCCTTTTAAGGGCCATTGGTAGTTTATTGTAGGCTAGGTTTTTTTTTTATTTTGGATGGGCTTTTTTATTTTGATAGGGCTATTAGATTAGGTGTAATTCTTTTTTATTTTCGATAATTTCGTTTGTTATTTTCCGTAATTTAGTGTTTGTTATTTTTTTATTTTCTGTAATTAGATACTTTGTAATTTTTAGAGTAGCGTTAGGATTTTTTTAATTTGTAGTTTAGTTTTATTTAATTGGTAGTTTAATTTTATTAGTTTAATAATTATATTAGTTTGTTAGTTTAAACTTAGTTTTTTTAATTTGACAGGTAAGTTTAATTTTAATTTAAGATAGGGAAATTGTAAATTTAATATAAAGTTAGGGGGGGCGTTAGGTTTATGGGTGAATAGTTTATGTGGGGGGCTGGCGGTTTAGGGGTTAATAGATTTATTTAATGTTAGTTATGTGGGAGGCCAGAGGTTTAGGGGTTAATAACTTTATTTAGTTGCGGCGATGTTGGGGAGTGGCGGAATAGGGGTTAATAAATTTAGTATAGTGTGGGCTATGTTGGGGTGCGGCGGAATAGGGGTTAATGAATGTAGTATAGTAGCGGCGGCAGATTAGGGGTTAATAATTGTATTTATGTGGCGGCGATATCGGGAGCAGCAGATTAGGGGTTAATAACTGTAGGCAGGCATCGGCAATGTTGGGGGCGGCAGATTAGGGGTGTTTAGACATAGGCTTTATTTTAAGGTGTTAGGTTTAAACATAACTTTTTTTTCCCCATAGACATCAATGGGGCTGCGTTACAGAGCTTTTGTTTCCGCGATTGCAGGTGTTAGGCTTTTTTTTAGCTGGCTGTCCCCTTTGATGTCTATGGGGAAAGCGTGTATGAGCATGTCAAACACAGCGCTTGTTTTGGGTGCGGTATGGAGCTTTTAAAACTTGTAATGACAGCGCTATAGGGGGTTAAATAGCGCCACTTTTGTTGCGTTCTTTACTTTCCCTATAGCGCTCAAAACTCGTAATCTAGGTGAATTACATCTTTGTGTAAAATATGGTCATAGTTTAAAAATATAAGCTTTACCTTTCTTTACATATATAGATAGTGTGCATAAACAGAATGCATGGCAACATTTAAAGGGACATGAAATACACACATTTTTTTCTTTCATGATTTAGAAAGAGAAAGCAATTTTAAACAACTTTCAAATTTACTTCTATTATCTAATTGCTTCATTCTCTTCTTATACTTTGTTGAAAAGCATATCTAAATAGGCTCAGTAGCTGCTGATTGTTGGCTGCACATACATAGATGCCTCATTTGATTGGCTCATTTGGGTTTCCTGTCCCTTTAAGGGAAGTTCTGAGTCACTGTGTGGTTTTTATAAGAGGGGAATAAATACAGAGTGGAGCGGGCGCTGAGGGCACAAGTTAAAATGAATCGGATGCATCATTCTACATACTGGGGGAGATCCTTAATGGATTCTTGCACCGGGGTCTTGAGGTTTCTAGTTACGCCTCTGGTATCAGTGTTATAGCCTAATATTATTATTATTATTATTAACATTTATTTACATAAAGCACCAACATTTTACGCAGAGCTTTACATAACAGTACATAACATTCATTAAGGTGCAAACCGTACTAGAGTTACAATGACATGTAATACAAAGGTAAGTTACATACATTCCACAAATTTATTTTAGCAAGCAATATAAAAAGTTCCTTAAAGTAATGGTAAATCCGAGCATTTAAACCAATTGGTTTAAAGGTGGAAACGTCACCTCATTGGTAGAAGAGTTGTGGGCAGCCAGATGCTCTCACTGTAGTGAGTTGCAGCACAGAAAGGGTGAGCTTAGCACCTTTTTTAATAAATGATCACTTAAACTCAACATTATTTTTAGTGATGGTAAATCCTAGCGTTTGTTAAACACCTGGATTTACCATCACTTTAAAACATAAAAATAGAAGTTTCCACAAAAGGTGAGGTGAGCCCTGCCCTTGACCAGAATTAGTAGTAGATGCACCTTTATTAAAGTGAGCTACAGTTCGAAAGTCTCTCAAGCTTACAATCTAAACCCTAACTGCTGCTCACCATATTTAAACCTAGACCAAATAAACCAAAGCACCACTTCTCTACCTGCAAATGATACTACCACAAAGCTTCCCGCTTTAAAGGGACACTGAACCCAATTTTTTTTCTTTCGTGATTCAGATAGAATAAGCAACTTTCTAATTTACTCCTATTATCAAATTTTCTTCATTCTCTTGGTATCTTTATTTGAAATGCAAAAATGTAAGTTTAGATGCCGGACCATTTTTGGTGAACAACCTGGGTTGTTCTTGCTGATTGGTGGATAAATTCATCCACCAATAAAAAAGTGCTGTCCATAGTACTGAGCCAAAAAAAGCTTAGATGCCTTCTTTTTCAAATAAAGATAGCAAGAGAACAAAGAAAAAATGATAATAGGAGTAAATTAGAAAGTTGCTTAAAATTGCATGCTCTATCTGAATTACGAAAGAAAATTTTTGGGTTCAGTGTCCCTTTAACTCCCCCATTGCAATTAACTCTAATGGCTGACCTGATTGCCTCACGCCAATCAATCCCACCACCATTAACTTCCAATGGCTGAACCGTACTTCACTGCTTCTGTTATTAGTGACCCACCTAACACAAAAACACCTTAATTCTAAACACTCAGTTACCTAGTACAATTACAAAAAGTTACCCCCCCCCCAACTTTGTTAGGGTTTCCTTTCCTATTTTTACCAAACAGTCCAATTGACAAATATAGCAGTATAGTACATTTTATTTGCATAATGTGTAGTAGAATATTTATTTATTTTTATTGAGGTCAAACATAAATAAACATGTCGTGCAGGCATAAAAGAAGACATAAAGACATTCATCACAATTAAAAAATAAGAAGCCTGCGAAACAAAAAGAAAATACAAACAGTGTTACTGTCCTCATTTTTAACCCTTTAAACATCAAAAAAGGGACCACTCTTGGGTCCTTCATAATAACAGAAGTAAAATTATATGGGGAAGATTTAAGGTTAAGGTTACTTGTGAACCCTTATGCTATTTTTATTATTATTATTATTATTAAATAAATGCAAACCTTTAATAGCGAAGTAATACAACAGCAATACCAGTGTCAAATCTTCCACATAAAAAGATATAGGGCATGTTATAGTGCACAAATCTTGTGATAAGTGGATATCAAAGTTTTTAATTAGATTAGAATGACATAACATTTTAAAAACACTTTGCATGTGAATTAAAGGACCAATAAATACAATTAAATTGCATAATCAACAAACATAACAATAAGAGAATGCAATAACATTCACTCTGAATTTAAAATGAGCACTAGATTTTTTTACGGACAAATTTGAGATTCCATTTCGCTGCCCCCTGTATCATATGATAGCCATCAGAGAAACAGAGACTCATATACATACAAAATAAGAACTCTTGCACATGCTCAGTAGGAACTGGTGCCTCAGAATGTGTGCATATAAAAACGGTGTGCAATTTGATAATTGAGATGAATTTGTTTTCTTTTTCTTTTTAAATTCATGCTCTAGCTGACTCATGAAAATGTATGTGAGCCCCCTCTCAGTGAAATTTACCAATGAGCGTTTTGCCAGACCACTGTTGCTTTCTCAAGGCTTCTCTCTCTCTTATTTTATACATCTATATTGCAATAAATATTTTAAGCTACAAGAGCCAGAGATCTGTGATTACCAGGAAGTCAGGGTGAAACAGGCATTAGTGATAATAGCTCTGAAATGTATGAGTACATTTTGTCTGTGTGAATAATATAAGATATTGTGACTGTATTACACTGTATTTCTTTTTCTCTTTCATATTTGGAGAATTATAAAGGAAACAGAAATTAAAGGGCCATTATAATAAAAAATGAAATGCTCTAATACATTAGAACATGTAATTGTAAGACTATCGATCCTAGACTATTGTGTGTTTAATCCCTGCTTATCCAATCAGCAGCACTAGTTTCACATCTGAGTCATGTGACTAGTGCTGCTTTTTGGATTGGCAGGTGTTTATGCTCTGGGCCAGCAGTGCTCTGCACATCCCAAGCAGCACTTCTACTGTTTAACCCCTTTGCGGCGGTAAATCACACAGTAGTCTAGGGTTCATAGTCTTAAAATGACAAGCTCAGTCTAATGGATTAGAGCATGTAATTTGTTTTACTAAAATGGCCCTTGTAAAGGAAGTAGTATATATGTATCCTTTTTGCAATATATGTATTTGGTATTATGTTTCTATCCAGAAGATTTTTGGCTTCAGTAACCTTAAATACTTATTTTCAGCGTTACAAACACACATTCATACAATAAATATTGTTCAACCCGTTAGAAGAGTATCAATTTCATTATCTATTTAAATCTGTTTGCTTGCTTAAATTTTGTAAATGATAAATTTGAGAGAAAAAGGAGTTTTTGCAAGTGTTTTGCAGACTACTATAGTGTTAAAATAAGAAGTAAACAGTCAATGGTTAATAACTCAAAAAAACATGCACAAAATGATTTATTATTACTGATTACTAGTACATGTAGGAAACCCTTTATCAAACTGCTTGGGACTAGAAAAGGTTTGGATTTTGGGATATTTACATATGTAAAATGGGACCAAGTGTAAACAACAATATATTATGTCAGTCTTCAAGTACCCCCAGCAGGCCTGGTTTTCATTATAGCTGAACCAGTGCACAGGTGAAGTAATCAGCTGATCAGTAACCAACCTGCTCTCATCCATCAGCTGATTATTTCACCTGTGCTCTAGTTCAGCTATAATGAAAACCTGGACTGTTGGGGGTACTTGCGGACCGCGGTTGGGAAACACTGAGTTATGTCATTTAGGCATTATTCACATGTCATAATACAGATTATAGATGCAACCTTAATGTAGTATATCATTTGTATACATAGTACGATCATAAAGATAGCATAAAGAAAGGAAAACATTTTAATATAAATATAGAGGTGCATTAACATTGTAGAACACAAATAACAACCCAAAGATTCATGCAAAGAAGTTTCTGACATTTTTTTTCTTCTTCTTCCTCTTTCCTGGGCGTTTGAATTCCTTTGTTCACAATTTAATTTACTTTTTTTTTTTTTCATAAAGCCATTTATGTTTTATATAACAACAAATTGAATATATCCCTTTAAGAGACACCTGTTTCAGGTGCCTATGATTATTAAGTTTTATAAATGCTCTCTGGTCTAAGCACTAACTACGCCAGTGAACAAGAGCTGAGCGGAAGTCCGAAACATGTTTGTCACATTGTGATGAGCTAGACCAGACCGATGGACTTTTTTTACTGGATTAAAGGGACACTTAAGTCAAAATTAAACTTTTATTATTCAGATAGAGCATGCAATTTTAAACAATTTTCCATTTTACTTCCAATAAAAAAAGTGCACAGTCTTTTTATATTTAAACTTTTTGAGTCACCAGATACTACTGAGCATGTGCAAGAACTCACAGAATAAGCGTATATGCATTTGTGATTGGCTGATGGCTGTCACATGGTACAGGAGGAGTGGAAATAGACATAACTTTTAAAATTGTTAGAAAAAAATCTACTATTCATTTGAAGTTAAGACTAAGGGCTATTGCATTGTCTTGTTATATTGCATTTGTTGATTATGCAAATCTACTGTGTTGACTGGTCCTTTAACATTTGTTTTTACGGCTTTCTACTATTGTGGTTTTAAAAATGCATATGAAATAAAGGATCATCTGCTTTTTACTACAGACCCTTTGTTTTGATGAGACCGGAAGTGCGGGGTTACAGAGAACACATATTTGTATATTTGCATAAACAACAATATGTTATGTCATTTATTCATGCAGTCTACAGGTAGCTTTATATATTTTTTATACTTTTGTATACCATCAGATAGTACTGAAATCAGAAAGGTAAAAGTTCTTGTTTTATAACACAAAAAAACAAACCAAAGATGCTTGTAGAGATGATTGTAACTAACTGGCAGGGAGAAATGGGCATTTTTAATACATTTATTATAATAATATATATATATATATATATATATATATATATATATATATATATATATATATATATATATATATATATATATATATATATAAATTGAAAAAGTCTGGATTTTGGAATTCTGTATTTGCCGATTTGCACCTATATTTGATATATTAGTGTTATACTACAACAAATTTCAAATGTAGACCTCTATGAACAATTTCATACTTTATCAAAGGTGATGTCTATTTCATTTCTATTTAATTGAGTCATCCTTCAAGAAAAAAGTGAAAGAAAGAAAGGTAAAAGGAAGACATAAAAAATGTGTTATAAGTACAATACCAAAACAAAATGTTAAACTCAGGAATACATAATAAATCAAATCACACTTTCAGAAATACAGTTATACAATTTCTTGAGTCCAAGTCATACTAAAATGTAATCTCGCTAGAATAAAGAAATAATTAAAAAAAAACTTTCATAGATTTTATTTGGACCACCACAAGTTAATAACATTCACACCTCTTTTCAGAGAAAATAACCTCTTTTTCACAGCCTAAAATGAATGACACTGTTCACATTTTTAACATACATTAGCAATTTAATATATATATATATAGCCTCAGCCTATTACTTCTGGGCTTCTTTTGATACAAATGGGATAGAAATATCAAATATACATCAAAACAGATTAGTAAAAAGCCTCCATTTATATTGAGTGCCTTGGTCCCTTAGGCATATGATCACACGAGAGTCCTATGTTTTTCTAAAGTCATCATATGAAGGTATTTTTAAATTCTCAGATTCCCTAGAGGCAAAGCAGATATTAAATGTATAGTTCTAAGTATTATCATATCCCTGGGTGGACGTTTTATTCTTCATCACTGGATATTCTCTAAATGAATACCTTGGGTTTGTAACCCTGCTTCTGAGATTGCATGTAACCTCTTTTTACTTTGTTAACTTTTTTTATGTTGTGCCTTTTTTTTCTTCTTCAGGTTAATTTGTGCAGCTTTACAAGTGGAGCGCAAATGTTTGCGCACAAGCGATATTGGGTTCTCGCATTTGTTTGCATGCAGGTTAAATTGTGCTGTTATTACAAGTTGAAAGTAAACACGATCGCTTGAGCGCAATTCAAGTTAAGGCTCGTCGGGTTACCATGTCCTCAAAGCTGTGATTAACTTTTGCGAAACAAAAAAAGTGTCACAAAACTCATCAAAAATACATTACAAAGTACACTTACATTCATAATAACACCATCTAATAAAAATTATTTAAAAAATATTGCACATAAAAGTTATAAGGGCTCAAAAATATGAGATCTCAGGTATTAGAAAATGAAAGCTGGCTGGCAAAGGGCTTTAATTTAGACATACATATACATGTATAAAGATGGATATGTATGTGTATATATACTGTATATGTCTATATATGTATACATATGTATTTATATAGGGAACAAGAGGACATAAAAAGAGATCTAGTAGCGCTGGTTCTGTAGTGTAAATTCTTATTGATATACTATATATACTTATAATAAAGGGTATATAGATCTAGATCTGATATGCTCTAGAGATGAAAATACATAATAAAAACAGATATCAACATAAATTTATGGGATACATATGCTGTTGTTTTCAAGTTTGTAAGAACAGTCTATTAATATACAATTTTAGTAAATATGGCAGCAATTCAAACTTACAGAATGAAACCTCAATCTTATGAGGTAAGGTGTTTGTAAAGCACAAATCAACTCCTATGGAAATCTGCTTCCCTCTTGATGTAAGGTGGAATCTTCAAAGCACTGACAACGGTCAGTGATCCCTCTGCAACTTGGTGTCTGTTCCTTCTCAGAGTATGGTAAATCCCTGTATTCCTTTTTTGCAAGACCAGTCTCCCTTTCCCTGTATCTTCTGTAACGTCTTTTTGTCTAAGTTCCTTCACTGCAATTCCACTGTGAAAGACTTTATGTACCATACACATGGGTTCTGCTGTAATTTACTGCATTTAATGTACTATATATATTTTTCTGCATAGTATTTTATGTACTTAACAGTACTTTATTGTATTTTGTACAAATTGCTACTTATCCTATTTTGACATATAGATTGTGATATTTTTATAATATTGGATGGTCAGTATTACTATTATTATTTTGTACTTTTTATACTTTTTATGCTAATTATACTATTTTAAAGCCAATCTTATTAACTTTGTTACTAATATATAGCTATTTATTGAGAGTTTGCTTATTACCAAATTGGTAGAGTGTACTACATACTTACTCACCCACTATTGAGACATAACTCGGACATACGATCCTACCAACATCTCTTAATAATAGTATTATTCACAATTTTCACTTGTTTGTAATAACTAAGTGCGCCGTATAGTTCTATAATTTCCTCTTCTTCTTGCATTTTTTACTACATCAAACCAGGAGTACATAGGGACACTCCTGTTTTGATAGATAGACCTGAGCAGCATACGGCTGATACAGTTCTTGAGGTCCTCTCTGCGCCGATAATCACAACTCTTTTCTCTTTTTATATATACAGTATATATAAAGTGTAGGGTCCAGATATCAGTGCTCATAGAAGGGAGGAAACATAAACAAAAGAACAAATTATGGTGCAGTATGAAAACACTGGTGTATAGTGTGGCAAAAAAGAGAAGAGTTTTGCTCACCTTTTTTGACCTCATGAGAGATGTTAACGTCTGGTAATCAGTTGGAGTATGGTATTCATTTCTTCCACTAGCCTCAGGGTCTGGTGAGCTTCTCCTTTGCGGAGTATGGTAAGCTTTTCCTCTGTTTGGATGAGGTGAGTCTCTCCTTTGCGAAGAATGATGTACTTCTCCCCTGTGGAGTATGGTGCACTTTTTTTTTAATGTGAGGTATGGTAAGCTCCTCTATGGAGTATGGAATTTTTTTCTATGGAGTATGGGTAGAAACCTCTAAGTGGTGGCAGTGAGTTAACACTTCTCCTATATGGAGTACAATCTGTGGTGGATTTGAGTCAGAGCAAATGAATTTCTGAGGCAAGCTCTATAAATGAATAATAAAACTACTTTATTATGCACAGACTAAAAACACAAACAATTTGTTTGTGATAGAATGATATTTAAAAGGATGATTTTCAGGGTGAACCCCCCCCCCCCAAAAAAAAAAAAAATGTTTCTGTTCTCCTGGTAAATAAGTCTCAGATGAGAAATGGGCTTGTAATTGTTTTTTTGGCAGTGGGTTTGTAACTGTCTGTGTGCAACAAGCGTTCTGTGAAAAAACGCTAATACCCTGGAGTTGGTGATGAGGGTAAAACTTGAGTAATGGTAGCTTCCATTTTTACACAAGATGAAGAAGATGTAATGTAAACGCTACCTTAATGTGTCTATAGAATGTCCAGGTAGGTATTTTTAAAAAAAAAGATGTCCTGGGGAGGAGTCTACTGCCAAATCAACAGGACATGTTCTTGTATAGCTCCTGACTTCTATGCCTAATATCAAGGGATGATTTCCTATCTAAGGCTATGAAATTTAGCTGAAAATAATACCCAAGCACTCAAGAACCCTTGGGGCTCATATTGAAGACAGAGAGTCTCTCAGTGAACATGCTGCCGACCTATATTCTTTGACAGAGCCACGTGGTAGGGGATCTTCCTTTCATGTAATGGATGATCAGTATTTATTGATCCAGGCGCTACTAAGAGATGAGTAGCTGCTTTGATGAACTTAGACTTTTAGTCAGAACTCCTTGCACGGAGGGAGACATCGACACAAACAATATTGCGGAGGAGGAGGTCGCCAGGCAGCACATGAACCCCAAGCTGATGAATACTACCTGATCCATATCACAGAACATAACTGGAGCTGGCCAGTGGGTGACGGAAAGACACAAATAGAGCAGAAACCTACCTCACCTGAGCGGAAACACGAGAGTGGTTTTGTCGCTACTGGATCTGATACTGTCATGCAGGGGAGTAATTTTCGAGCTGAGTCCACTGCAGTTGAAACCCGAGATGTTGTGGCTTAACCGGATCGGAAGCCGAGAGGAGACTTGTCACTACACAATGGAAGTTTTGAGGATCAACTTCACAGGCTACTTGAGTCATCTGTCTATTCGAGCCCCCGCTGCCGGCTGAACTTCCCGGACATCTGGCGGCTCTTTTGTAACTGGTTACAGTGTTCCCTGAACTATATGGACAGAGCGGATCGGTTACAGAGGAGAGGTGTGGGTTAGTAAAGCTACTACTAAAAGCACTATACTTCGGGGTACCTAGTTACCTGTTTATCGCTCACCTGTCTCAATCCTTCACAAACGCTGTGCAGAAAATCCCCTTTACTGACTCTATAACATGTACCCCTCTTTCCCAGTACTCTAGGTTATTGTTTAGCTAACTACAACATTCTCCTCATATCTCTACCAAGTAGACACTATAGTGGATATAAGATATATGCTCAGAAAATAATAGTCGTTTAACTTGTTTTTATACTTAGAGCTAGTTACCTAATCTAACTATGGAAACACACAGTACTATTAAGCAAATGTGTAGTCCTTTTGTATTTCTGCACACTTTCGCTACTACCGTGACTTATTATAGGTTTAGGAGTATGCTATAGAGCCACCTGCAGTTTCATTCTCTTACATAAGCCCTATGTTCTACGGATCTTGCTTCAGTAGTTTAATTGACTTGCACTATTAGTTGATCTATACCATAAATTTGCTATAAGAAGCTGGGCGTATATCGGCTTCTGATGTCTAGATATGAGTTCCTTTTGCATTTTGTTGTATTTTAATATTGCATATATATCAGAAAACCCAAGTCTGCATTTGATCCATAACTCCTATGTACCTTAAAAACAGTAGCAGATGAGGTTACAGAGCAAACCTGTTCAATGTGAAGGAGACTTATGTCGGTATTGTGTATTACCCTTAAGATAAATTGAACCTCTGACATGTTCATACAGCAATATCTCTCGACACCTCTTGTGAAACCACTGTTACCTAATGATGCCTCAGTTACAATGTACTTGCTTATAGCTAAGTCTCTTAATTAGTGTACCTATCTAAGAGCCAATACACGCTCATGTTGTCATATTAAAAAGTTTTATTACCCACTGAGATGTTATGATCTTGATTAATTTATTCCATTCCTCTCCTTTTAGATAAAGTCAAAAACTCAATAATTGTTATTACACCCCTAGATCCTTAGTGGAAGTAAACCTAAAAGAAGGTGCTCCTACTCACTAGCTAGCTTGATCTCACAATTTAAGTACCTAGTTCCTATTATAGTATTGTACCGCATTCTTAGGTTCGGACAGGAGTTGGGAAATTGATTAGTTCATAGTTCTTCATTTTTAACCTTAAAGGGACACTGTACCCAAATTTGTTCTTTTGTGATTCAGATACAGCATGCAATTTTCAGCAACTTTCTAATTTACTCCTATTATCAATTTCTCTTCGTTCTCTTGCTATCTTTATATGAAAAAGAAGGCATGTAAGCTTTTTTCTAGGTTCAGAACTCTGGACAGCAGTTTTTGATTGGTGGATGCATTTATCCACCAATCAGCAAGGACAACCTAGGTTGTTCACCAAAAATGGGCCGCCATCTAAACTTACATTCTTGCATTTCAAATAAAGATACCAAGAGAATAAAGAACATTTGAAAATAGGAGTAAATTAGAAAGTTGCTTAAAATTGCATGCTCTATCTGAAGCACAAAAGAAAATATTTGGGTACAGTGTCCCTTTAACACGAAGTGACCAGAGTAAATTTTACTATGTTCTATACATAAACCCAGTTGTTTAGGCAAAATTATTTTATCTCTCCTTTACACTTATCCTTTATTTCCTCACAAACTATATTGAGCTTTGGCGGTCCTGTCTCAGCACATATTATATAATTGAGCTACTTACATCAACTTGAACACTTAGGGGTACCTATACCAACTCAAGCTCATATATCTCCTTTTCTATTTTTTATGACCCTCAAGTTGGATATTATTTCTTACCTGCCTGCGGCCGAGGCAGTAAAATACATAGAATTATAGCCAGGAGATATCAAGTACTTAGAGAAATGTTGCTCTGTAAGCTTTGATCTGGGATTGATGTACCAATAGCTACTCCTACTCCTGTCTCTATATATTTTAAGCCTTCATGTGTAATACCTCACTTACATAACTCTAGTTCTATAACTGAAGAGATCTGGACTCGTTCTGTAGAGAAGGAGATATTAATACTTGGATGTTTACGATAACCTAGCCATAATTATAGCCCATTTGTTTTGCAATAAACCACACAATAGCCCAGACACTACCAGTATTTTCTTGTGTAGGTAATACTATAAGTTTCCCATTGGTTATTATTTAGAAAACACTAGGTTAAGATAGTAATATTTAACAATAGAAATCTGGATGTTGATTTCTAGATAATCCCTATGTACCACACAATGCACCTACCAATTCCTGAGAAAGAGTGAGTTGTATGTCCCTTTTAACTATTTTGTGCTTATAGTATTAGTTAATCTCAAGCGAACATATGTACATATAGATCGGCAACACATAAACTTCCCTATATTGATCTAAAAGGCTCCGCCCCACCCACCCAAACCTAAAGGCGGCTATTGTCCGCTGATTATTATCTCAAGTGGTGCTTACCCGCTGAAAACTAATATGCAAATTTATATACTATTTACAATATCAATTTATATTCTACTACTTCATAACAAGATTTAATTATCATAACTCGCACATGACATGGGATCTAACAAGGTCCCCTGAAATGGCTAACTTGCCATACCAGTATTTCCTGTATAAAATGGTCCAATGGTTATATATTTATTTTATGTGTGTATATAATATGTGTGCCATTTACATGACGTATGTGGTTTTTTTATGCACACATAAAATCATAGTTTAACTAGAAACCTGCTATTGTGTGTTTGCCATGTGATTATATATATATATATATATATATATATATATATATATATATATATATATATATATATACACACACACACTAGGAGATAGGAGAGAAATACTTATGTATAATGTTTTAATACAAAAAAAAAAAAAATTTCTGGCAGGAGCACTCTGAACAATGAACAGGTACCTATACGTAGAAGGTTTCTTTAACTGCAAATCAACATTTGTGGTATACATGTTAGAGTGCTCGTGCCAGAAATTCTATATAGGGCGTACAAAAAGAAGTCTAAAAAAACGAGTTTTGGAACATATAAACAACATTAAGGATGCTGATTTCGAATACGTCATTGGAAAACACTTTGAACAATGTCACAACAAAAACAGTGACAATTTTACAGTTAAAGCAATTGAACACATACCTATCTCTAAAGGTAAAGAGAGACTACTGTAGTTACGTAAGAGAGAGACCTATTGGATACATCGTTTAAAGACTTTGCAACCAATAGGTCTCAATAAGGACATCGATTTAGCTGCATTTTTGTAGACTCTGATATACATATAAAAAATGCAGTTCAGGATAAAAGATAAAAAAATATAAGTCTTGCTCATGGACACTCACTCCGTAGGAGTTTTTTTGTATTAAAGGGACAGTCTACACCAGAATTTTGATTGTTTTAAAAGATACATAATCCCTTTATTACACATTCCCCAGTTTTGCATAACCAACACTCTGTGATTATCTTGTATCTAAGCCTCTGCAAACTGCCCCTTTATTTCAGTTCTTTTGACAGACTTGCAGTTTAGCCAATCAGTGCTGGCTCCCAGATAACACTGTGCTCATGCACGTAAAGTTATCTATATGAAACACATGAACTAACACCCTCTAGTGGTGAAAAACTGTTAAAATGCATTCTGAAAAGAGGTGGCCTTCAAGGTCTAAGAAATTAGCATATGAACCTCCTAGGTTAAGCTTTCAACTAAGAATACCAAAAGAACAAAGCAAAATTGGCGATTAAAGTAAATTGGAAAATTGTTTAAAATTTATATGCCCTATCTGAATCATGAAAGTTTATTTTGGACTAGACTGTCCCTTTAAAACAAATGTCAAAAGAACCCACACACTGCAAACAAACGAAACTTGGTGATCTTGACAGCCGACTTACCGCATTCGATCATGGGGGACCTTACGCTGATCCGTTCTCACTCTTAACCCAGGGCACAGGGCTCCGTCGGAATTCTTACCGCCAAGACTCTTTTCTTGTTGCCCTGTGATGCTGTGTCGCTAGTTGCACCCGGGAACTTTCTGAGGTCAGTCAGCTGGGTATCGGTCACTTCCTCTTCTGATGCGTGCGGCTTGTTGATTGTTGGTCACCGCTCTAGACGTCACAACCAGGTGTGAGTGTTGGCGTCCTATCCAAGGTTGAGGGGGGAGGAGGCAATCCACCAGGGGAATGCCTGCTGTATCCGTGCTCACTGCAAGGGAATCAAGTTACACTTGCTGCATAATAAGGAGACAGGAGCACCGGCAGATGAGAAGTACAGCGTTTATTCAAAAAAATAGCGCTGTACAAATAAAGATTCACAGTTCATGTGTACATTAGGATAACCTCCCAATATTACTGCAAAAGACACTGGCAGCAGTTGGATGGCAAATGGTAGGAGGAAAGAAACAGCTGACGGGTTTCGGCTTTTCAGCCGTAATCTTAGCTGATAAAAATTATTAAAACAAGCGCCCTTTTCAAGGGCCATTCCTCATCCCATTGGTCAGCCAAAAGAACCAATCCTCTCAATTAAGTTAATTAACAAGCATGCATAAGAGTAAGAACACAACCGATCTCAACAAGAATACTATGACAGCGCTCTAGTATGTGTTACAATCCTTAGATATTCTAAGCTATAATATTCACTGTTAGAATTTGGTTATTCATAGTGCGGTTAGATATTCATATATATACATACTAGTCCTAAAGCCCGTTCACACGGGCTATTTTTTGCAGTACAGTGGTCCCACCCCTTGCGTTCTCTCCCTCCCACTCTCTTTTGCTTTCTCTCTCTCCCCCCTCTCTTTTGCGCTCTCTCTCCCCCTCTTTTTTAAGCTCTCTCTCTCCCCCCTCTCTTTTGCGCTCTCTCTTTCACCCCTCTCTTTTGCACTCTCTCCCCCTCTTTTGCGCTCTCTCGCTCCCTCTCTATCTCCCCTCTCTTTCTATCTCCCCTCTCTCTCCATCTCCCCTCTCTCTCCATCTCTCCATCTCCCCTCTCTCTCTCTCTCTTCCCCCTCTCTCTCCCCCCTCTCTCTCTCTCCCCCCCCTCTCTCTCTCTCCCCCCTCTCTCTCTCTCCCCCCTCTCTCTCTCCCCTCTCTCTCCCCCCTCTCTCTCTCCCCTCTCTCTCCCCCCTCTCTCTCTCTCTCCCCCCCCTCTCTTCCCCCCTCTCTCTCTCTTCCCCCTCTCTTCCCCCCTCTCTCTCTCTTCCCCCTCTCTGTCTCTTCCCCCCTCTCTGTCTCTTCCCCCCTCTCTGTCTCTTCCCCCCTCTCTCTCTCTCTCTTCCCCCTCTCTCTCTATCTCCCCTCTATCTCTCCCCTCTCTCTCGCTCCCCTCTCTCTATCTCCCCCCTCTCTCGCTCCCCTCTCTCTATCTCCCCCCTCTGTCTCTCTCTCTAGCTCCCCCCTCTGTCTCTCTCTCTCTATCTCCCCCCTCTGTCTCTCTCTCCCCCTCTCTCTCTCCCCTCTCTCTCTCTCTCTCTCTCTCTCCCCTCTCTCTCTCTATCTCCCCCTCTCTCTCTCCCCTCTCGCTCTCCCCCTCTTTCTCTTCCTTCTCTCTCTCCATCCACATCTCCCCTCTTTCTCTCTCCCCTCTCTCTCCATCCACATCTCCCCTCTTTCTCTCTCCCCTCTCTCTCTCCCCCTCTGTCTCTCTTTCCCCCCACTGTCTCTCTCTCCCCCCTCTCTCTCTCTCCCTCTCTCTCCCCTCTCTATCTACCCCCTCTCTCTTTCTCTCTCCCCTCTTTCTCTCCCTTCTCTCTCTCTCTCTCTCCACATCTCCCCTCTCTCTCTCCACATCTTCTCTCACTCTCTCTCCCCCCTCTCTCTTTCTCTCTCCCCTCTCTCTCCCCTCTCTCTCCACATCTCCCCTCTTTCTCTCTCCCCCGCGCACGCTCGGCCATGCCCACTTCTGCTCGCGGCAGTCGGCAAATCAGGTAGGGACTTAAGGCCAGCTGTGTTTGTCCTCGTGCTGTCTCTACTGCGCATGACAGCTTCGGACAAACACACTTGGCCTTTTATAGTATAGGATGTTACATATACATTTTTACATTTTTGTATTTCCAGTGTATATTAATTGGTCATTTGTTTTCTCAAGCTCGCACCCCAAAGGTGCCGTAAATTATATCAAGTGAGAAGGGGTATTCATATGTATATACATGAAGGGGTATGTAGGCATTGACAAATTTTCTATTCTATTGTAAATTTCACTCTCAGCCTCCCAAAGCCAGAAGGGGTGGCCAAATATTTATGTGCACCGATTGTTTGTCTCAACTCTATTTATAGGAAGACTGTGTGTATATGCCTGTGAGTATTCAATATATACCTGTTCATATACCAGCATACAATTAACATTTAGGCGCTGCCTATAAACTTAGATCTAATGTTGTATTCTAGTGTATCAAATAGGCAATGAGCAAGATAGTTATGTAAAATGGATATTTAGTCTGTTATGCTTGCCATTATGAAATTGGATTTACGTATTAGATGCTAAGTATGGAGACTAGAATTGAAACCTAGGATGAGCACGGTTTATTTGTATGTAAAGTCCTTATGCAATCAGTGAATGTGTTTATTAGACTATACCAGTGTTGTTTTTAGCAAAAAAATTGTAAAAACGATGATGTACACTGACTATATCCTAATCAAAGGGATTTATTGTACACCCTAAATATAGGTTTAAAGGGTATTAATAATTAAAGTGTTTAACCATTTAATACCAATAGTTTATTACATCAAAGGCTGAGTTTAGTCCTGAAGGTGTTCTGGTCTTCAACTTGAAGATCCAGAACACCTCCTGTCTGCCAAGTGCCTTTTCCCTGTCTCCCCCTCGTGGGGGAACAGGAACACTTTCGATGGCCTTCCATCTGAAGCTCTCTGCACTTTTGTCATGTTTTAGTACGAAATGTTGCACTAATGGAGTGCTTGATTTACCATTTCTGATTGTGGAGAGATGCTCCCTTATGCAGGATCTTATCTCTCTTGTGGTCAACCCTACGTACTGAATTTTACATGAAACGCACGTTATCAGGTACACAACAAATTTGGATCTGCATGTAATGCATGTTTTTATTCCAAATTGCTGTCCTGTGACTGTGGATTGAAAAAATTCACCACAGTCCACTTTTTCACATGCTACACAGTCCCTATAGTTACATCTGTGCATACCCTTTACCAGTAGCCAGGCTGGCCCACTAGGCTCATCCGTTTTCAATTTGGTGGGTGCCACGATGTTTCCAATGGACTTGTTTTTCCTGTAGGAAAAATTGCAACCCTGCTTGGATACTTCCGCCAAGTCATTATCTGCTGAAAGCATAGCATAATTCTTCCTGATGATGTTGCAAATTTTAGTGTACTCCACTGAATAGTCAGTAATAAAGAAAGGGGCCTGGTCACAAGGTTTCTTTTCTCTTTCCCTCTCTTTCTTTCCCTTAGGTAGTAATAGGGTAGCTCTGTCCATAATCTTGACAGAGTCCCTGGCATTCTTTATGATGCCATGACTATAGCCCCTATTTCTGAGTCTAGTGGTAAGGTCCCTGCTCTCCTTTTCGTAATGTCCCTGTTGGCTACAGTTTCTTTTTACCCTCATGTATTGTCCTTTTGCTACAGCTTTGAACACATTCTCTGGGTGGCAGCTTTTTGCATGTAGCAATGTGTTGCCTGTAATTGGTTTACGATAAATAGTGGAGGTCACTTTTTTCCCTGGAACACCAAAAAGGGTTACATCCAGATAATTGATACTGCATTCATTGTGTTCAGAAGTGAATTCAATGCCCCTGTCGTTGGTATTTAGATATTCAATGAACCGTGGGATCTCATGCTCACCCCCTTTCCACACAAACAGAAGGTCGTCTATAAATCTTCTATAGAAGACTATATTCTGTCTGTGAGGATTTCCTTCTCCAAATATGTGGTCCTCCTCCCACCAACCCATGAAGAGGTTGGCGTAGGAGGGGGCAAATTTGGCCCCCATTGCCGTATCACATATTTGGAGAAAGAACTGGCCATTGAATTCAAAGAAGTTGTGTGTAAGTAGATATTCAGTCACTGTACACACAAATTCACACAGTACTGGGTTCATTCCATGATATTTGTTCATGTAGTAACCCACAGCCTTTAATCCTTGTGCATGAGGTATTGATAAATACAGAGATTTCACATCTACTGTTATCCATAAGTATCCATCTTTCCAGTCTATTTTGGACACCAAATTTAGAATATGCTTTGTGTCCAAAACAAAACTGGTCACTGGTCAGCCGTTTTATCATAGGCTGTAAGAGGGCATCAAGCCACAGAGGTTCAAGGAGAGACCCAATGCCACTGACTATGGGACTACCCTTGACCTCTGTGAGTGACTTGTGCACCTTGGGGAGGTGGTTAAACACAGGTGTCTTGGGGTGCTCTATGTACAAAAATTCACATGTTCCTTTGTCAAATATCCCCATCTCAAGGCCATCATCTATGAGGTCTTTGAGTTGTTTTTGAAACAATCTAGTGGGGTCAGATCTGAGTGCCTTATATTCTTTTTCATTCGAGAGTTGCCTTGTTGCCTCTCCAATTAAATCTTTTGTACTCATGGTGACAACAGAACCACCACCTCTCGGTTTTTGGCCAGATTCTGTAATGCTTGTCTCTCTGCATGTGTGACATTTTGCCTGTAGTTTTTGTCTTTGTAATAAAGATTGGTAAGATCATTTTCCACTCTAGAATGGAATTTCTCTATTACAGAACCTCTATTTTGTATTGGATAGAACATGGATGTCTTTTTGAATTTTGGGAGAGCAGTTTGTTCAGTGCCTATTTCCAGTCCCCCTTCTGTTAGAAGTAATTCAAGGACTCTGACATCACACTGCTCCCCAAAATCCAATGTAGCATCTGGCAACATTTCCTCTTCTAGCCTCTCTGAGGTACTGGATTCTGCTCTAATAGATCCCTCGTGTTTCATCTTACAGAAATGTTTCCTCAATGTGAGCTTTCTCACCAGTTTATTCACATCGAGGAGTGTGTTAAAGAGGTTGAAACTGGTGGTAGGCACAAAGCCTAATCCCAGTTCCAAAACTCTTTGTTCTTGAGCATTCAGTTCATATGGGGAAAGATTGATAATGCTTGTGGCTGCAGAATCTTTTACTTTTTCCTCAGAGTGTATCTCCCTTTCTGTGAATCTCTTGTATCTTGCCCCCCCCCACGTCTCTTCTTGGGGGGGGCAATGCAAAAAATCTGATTCGCTTGTGCTATTTCTGTATTTGTCGCTATGTGATCAGTGTTACCAGTTGTAATTGCTGGTCTTTGTATATTATATTTTGAATAAGTGTAAGGCTTGGCATTCTTCAGAATAGGCACTATTGGTACATTCCCTTCCTTAGGTCTAGCTATTTGTGAGGTACTTGATTGGTCATTGGGTCTAGCTGCTTGTGAGGTGCTTGGCTGATCTTTATGGGGTTCAGTAATGCTAAGGGGGTATGGAGTGTAGTTACTATCTGTATCCTCCCCTCCTGAGCCCGAACTGTCCCCTTGTGAATCCGTATCATCACCTACAAATTGAATTCTGCGCTGACCCCTTCGACCCCTGCCTGTTTCTTTGTCTATTGCCTCTTCTATTTCCTGTACCTCCCCTATAGTTAGTATCCTTACGTCTAGAAAAACGTTCCCTTCGATTCCAAATGTATACTTGATCATTACTGAAATCAGTCTGATCCCATACAAATTTGCTATGTTTCCTTTCTAGCAGCACCTGTTTAGCTTCTGCTACAGTATCCTGCAAAATCTGATCTAATAGTGGGTAATCTAGGTCCCCACTACGGATATTGAGCTCATTTTGTATCAAAGTAATTTTGTCACTAATAACACTTAACTGAGTTGTTTTATACTGGACTAACAATGACATAAATCTAGATGAACATTCAGTTAATGTGTCATTCCACAACTTTATAAATTCTCTGTCCTCAGTTTGAAACGTGGGGAATTTATTTATACATAATCCCCTGGGTATTAAACCTAATTCATTATATTTGTTAAGTGTTATAATGTCCCACTTAAGTCTATTTTCCTTGACTAATAATTGTTCCATATCCTCAAACAATGCGGTCAGGGAGAGTTTTGTAGGATCCGTAGAAAAGATAGCCTCAATTTCTCTGATATGTTCGTCTCTTTCTGTAACACTCATTAAAGAGTAAAAAACATAATTTATGTAAGAACTTACCTGATAAATTCATTTCTTTCATATTAGCAAGAGTCCATGAGCTAGTGACGTATGGGATATACATTCCTACCAGGAGGGGCAAAGTTTCCCAAACCTCAAAATGCCTATAAATACACCCCTCACCACACCCACAATTCAGTTTAACGAATAGCCAAGAAGTGGGGTGATAAGAAAAAAGTGCGAAAGCATATAAAATAAGGAATTGGAATAATTGTGCTTTATACAAAAATCATAACCACCACAAAAAAAGGGCGGGCCTCATGGACTCTTGCTAATATGAAAGAAATGAATTTATCAGGTAAGTTCTTACATAAATTATGTTTTCTTTCATGTAATTAGCAAGAGTCCATGAGCTAGTGACGTATGGGATAATGACTACCCAAGATGTGGATCTTTCCACACAAGAGTCACTAGAGAGGGAGGGATAAAATAAAGACAGCCAATTCCTGCTGAAAATAATCCACACCCAAAAATAAAGTTTAACGAAAAACATAAGCAGAAGATTCAAACTGAAACCGCTGCCTGAAGTACTTTTCTACCAAAAACTGCTTCAGAAGAAGAAAATACATCAAAATGGTAGAATTTAGTAAAAGTATGCAAAGAGGACCAAGTTGCTGCTTTGCAAATCTGGTCAACCGAAGCTTCATTCCTAAACGCCCAGGAAGTAGAAACTGACCTAGTAGAATGAGCTGTAATTCTTTGAGGCGGAGTTTTACCCGACTCAACATAGGCAAGATGAATTAAAGATTTCAACCAAGATGCCAAAGAAATGGCAGAAGCTTTCTGGCCTTTTCTAGAACCGGAAAAGATAACAAATAAACTAGAAGTCTTACGGAAAGATTTCGTAGCTTCAACATAATATTTCAAAGCTCTAACAACATCCAAAGAATGCAACGATTTCTCCTTAGAATTCTTAGGATTAGGACATAATGAAGGAACCACAATTTCTCTACTAATGTTGTTGGAATTCACAACTTTAGGTAAAAATTCAAAAGAAGTTCGCAACACCGCCTTATCCTGATGAAAAATCAGAAAAGGAGACTCACAAGAAAGAGCAGATAATTCAGAAACTCTTCTGGCAGAAGAGATGGCCAAAAGGAACAAAACTTTCCAAGAAAGTAATTTAATGTCCAATGAATGCATAGGTTCAAACGGAGGAGCTTGAAGAGCTCCCAGAACCAAATTCAAACTCCAAGGAGGAGAAATTGACTTAATAACAGGTTTTATACGAACCAAAGCTTGTACAAAACAATGAATATCAGGAAGAATAGCAATCTTTCTGTGAAAAAGAACAGAAAGAGCAGAGATTTGTCCTTTCAAAGAACTTGCGGACAAACCCTTATCTAAACCATCCTGAAGAAACTGTAAAATTCTCGGTATTCTAAAAGAATGCCAAGAAAAATGATGAGAAAGACACCAAGAAATATAAGTCTTCCAGACTCTATAATATATCTCTCGAGATACAGATTTACGAGCCTGTAACATAGTATTAATCACAGAGTCAGAGAAACCTCTTTGACCAAGAATCAAGCGTTCAATCTCCATACCTTTAAATTTAAGGATTTCAGATCCTGATGGAAAAAAGGACCTTGTGACAGAAGGTCTGGTCTTAACGGAAGAGTCCACGGTTGGCAAGAGGCCATCCGGACAAGATCCGCATACCAAAACCTGTGAGGCCATGCCGGAGCTACCAGCAGAACAAACGAGCATTCCTTCAGAATCTTGGAGATTACTCTTGGAAGAAGAACTAGAGGCGGAAAGATATAGGCAGGATGATACTTCCAAGGAAGTGATAATGCATCCACTGCCTCCGCCTGAGGATCCCGGGATCTGGACAGATACCTGGGAAGTTTCTTGTTTAGATGGGACGCCATCAGATCTATTTCTGGAAGTTCCCACATTTGAACAATCTGAAGAAATACCTCTGGGTGAAGAGACCATTCGCGTTTGGCGACTGAGATAATCCGCTTCCCAATTGTCTATACCTGGGATATGAACCACAGAAATTAGACAGGAGCTGGATTCCGCCCAAACCAAAATTCAAGATACTTCTTTCATAGCCAGAGGACTGTGAGTCCCTCCTTGATGATTGATGTATGCCACAGTTGTGACATTGTCTGTTTGAAAACAAATGAACGATTCTCTCTTCAGAAGAGGCCAAAACTGAAGAGCTCTGAAGAGCTCTGTTCCAAAATATTGATCGGTAATCTCACCTCCTGAGATTCCCAAACTCCTTGTGCCGTCAGAGATCCCCACACAGCTCCCCAACCTGTGAGACTTGCATCTGTTGAAATTACAGTCCAGGTCGGAAGCACAAAAGAAGCCCCCTGAATTAAACGATGGTGATCTGTCCACCATGTTAGAGAGTGTCGAACAATCGGTTTTAAAGATATTAATTGAGATATCTTCGTGTAATCCTTGCACCATTGCTTCAGCATACAGAGCTGAAGAGGTCGCATGTGAAAACGAGCAAAGGGGATCGCGTCCGATGCAGCAGTCATAAGACCTAGAATTTCCATGCATAAGGCTACCGAAGGGAATGATTGTGACTGAAGGTTTCGACAAGCTGCAATCAATTTTAGACGTCTCTTGTCTGTTAAAGACAGAGTCATGGACACTGAATCCATCTGGAAACCCAGAAAGGTTACCCTTGTCTGAGGAATCAAAGAACTTTTTGGTAAATTGATCCTCCAACCATGATCTTGAAGAAACAACACAAGTCGATTCGTATGAGATTCTGCTAAATGTAAAGACTGAGCAAGTACCAAGATATCGTCCAAATAAGGAAATACCACAATACCCTGTTCTCTGATTACAGACAGAAGGGCACCGAGAACCTTTGTAAAAATTCTTGGAGCTGTAGCTAGGCCAAACGGCAGAGCCACAAACTGGTAATGCTTGTCCAGAAAAGAGAATCTCAGGAACTGATAATGATCTGGATGAATCGGAATATGCAGATATGCATCCTGTAAATCTATTGTGGACATATAATTCCCTTGCTGAACAAAAGGCAAGATAGTCCTTACAGTTACCATCTTGAACGTTGGAATTCTTACATAACGATTCAATATTTTTAGATCCAGAACTGGTCTGAAGGAATTCTCCTTCTTTGGTACAATGAAGAGATTTGAATAAAACCCCATCCCCTGTTCCGGAACTGGAACTGGCATAATTACTCCAGTCAACTCTAGATCTGAAACACATTTCAGAAATGCTTGAGCTTTTACTGGATTTACTGGGACATGGGAAAGAAAAAATCTCTTTGCAGGAGGTCTCATCTTGAAACCAATTCTGTACCCTTCTGAAACAATGCTCTGAATCCAAAGATTGTGAACAGAATTGATCCAAATTTCCTTGAAAAAACGTAACCTGCCCCCTACCAGCTGAGCTGGAATGAGGGCCGCACCTTCATGTGGACTTAGAAACAGGCTTTGCCTTTCTAGCTGGCTTGGATTTATTCCAGACTGGAGATGGTTTCCAAACTGAAACTGCTCCTGAGGATGAAGGATCAGGCTTTTGTTCTTTGTTGAAACGAAAGGAACGAAAACGATTATTAGCCCTGCTTTTACCTTTAGATTTTTTATCCTGTGGTAAAAAAGTTCCTTTCCCACCAGTAACAGTTGAAATAATGGAATCCAACTGAGAACCAAATAATTTGTTACCCTGGAAAGAAATGGAAAGTAAAGTTGATTTAGAAGCCATATCAGCATTCCAAGTTTTAAGCCATAAAGCTCTTCTAGCTAAAATAGCTAGAGACATAAACCTGACATCAACTCTGATAATATCAAAAATGGCATCACAGATAAAATTATTAGCATGCTGTAGAAGAATAATAATATCATGAGAATCATGATGTGTTACTTGTTGCGCTAAAGTTTCCAACCAGAAAGTTGAAGCTGCAGCAACATCAGCCAAAGATATAGCAGGTCTAAGAAGATTACCTGAACACAGATAAGCTTTTCTTAGAAAGGATTCAATTTTCCTATCTAAAGGATCCTTAAACGATGTACCATCTGACGTAGGAATAGTAGTACGTTTAGCAAGGGTAGAAATAGCCCCATCAACTTTAGGGATTTTGTCCCAAAATTCTAATCTGTCAGACGGCACAGGATATAATCGCTTAAAACGTTCCCAATTTATCCCATTCTTTGGAAATTACTGCAGAAATAGCATTAGGAACAGGAAAAACTTCTGGAATAACCACAGGAGCTTTAAATACCTTATCCAAACGTTTAGAATTAGTATCAAGAGGACCAGAATCCTCTATTTCTAAAGCAATTAGTACTTCTTTAAGTAAAGAACGAATAAATTCCATTTTAAATAAATATGAAGATTTATCAGCATCAACCTCTGAGACAGAATCCTCTGAACCAGAAGAGTCATCAGAATCAGAATGATGATGTTCATTTAAAAATTCATCTGTAGGGAGAGAAGTTTTAAAAGATTTTTTACGTTTACTAGAAGGAGAAATAACAGACATAGCCTTCTTTATGGATTCAGAAACAAAATCTCTTATATTATCAGGAACATTCTGCACCTTAGATGTTGAAGGAACTGCAACAGGAAATGGTACTTTACTAAAGGAAATATTATCTGCTTTAACAAGTTTGTCATGACAATCAATACAAACAACAGCTGGAGGAATAGCTACCAAAAGTTTACAGCAGATACACTTAGCTTTGGTAGATCCAGCACTAGACAGCGATTTTCCTGTAGTATCTTCTGACTCAGATGCAACGTGAGACATCTTGCAATATGTAAGAGAAAAAACAACATATAAAGCAAAATTGATCAAATTCCTTAAATGACAGTTTCAGGAATGGGAAAAAATGCCAAAGAACAAGCTTCTAGCAACCAGAAGCAATGAAAAATGAGACTTAAATAATGTGGAGACAAAAGCGACGCCCATATTTTTCTCGCCAATAAGACGCCCACATTATTTGGCGCCTAAATGCTTTTTGGCGCCAAAATGACGCCACATCCGGAACGCCGACATTTTTGGCGCAAAATAACGTCAAAAAAATGACGCAACTTCCGGTCGACACGTATGACGCCGGAAACAGAAACAAATTTTTTGCGCCAAAAAAGTCTGCTCCAAGAATGACGCAATAAAATGAAGCATTTTCAGCCCCCGCGAGCCTAACAGCCCACAGGGAAGAGTCAAATTTTTGAAGGTAAGAAAAAATGATTAAATCAAATGCATTATCCCAAATATGAAACTGACTGTCTGAAAATAAGGAAAGTTGAACATTCTGAGTCAAGGCAAATAAATGTTTGAATACATATATTTAGAACTTTATAAACAAAGTGCCCAACCATAGCTTAGAGTGTCACAGAAAATAAGATTTACTTACCCCAGGACACTCATCTACATGTTTGTAGAAAGCCAAACCAGTACTGAAACGAGAATCAGCAGAGGTAATGGTATATATAAGAGTATATCGTCGATCTGAAAAGGGAGGTAAGAGATGAATCTCTACGACCGATAACAGAGAACCTATGAAATAGACCTTGTAGAAGGAGATCACTGCATTCAAATAGGCAATACTCTCCTCACATCCCTCTGACATTCACTGCACGCTGAGAGGAAAACCGGGCTCCAACTTGCTGCGGAGCGCATATCAACGTAGAATCTAGCACAAACTTACTTCACCACCTCCATCGGAGGCAAAGTTTGTAAAAACTGAATTGTGGGTGTGGTGAGGGGTGTATTTATAGGCATTTTGAGGTTTGGGAAACTTTGCCCCTCCTGGTAGGAATGTATATCCCATACGTCACTAGCTCATGGACTCTTGCTAATTACATGAAAGAAAGTACATGCTTGTAATTGTGAGCTGCTGTCTGTGTCTGTCATCTTGAAAACTCACTTCCCTTCTATATTGTGGATAGGTATACAGTTCTTTGCATATGTGGTATATGAGCTGATTCCCACGCTCCGAGGATAAGTCAAATGTCAAAAGAACCCACACACTGCAAACAAACGAAACTTGGTGATCTTGACAGCCGACTTACCGCATTCGATCATGGGGGACCTTTAGCTGATCCGTTCTCACTCTTAACCCAGGGCACAGGGCTCCGTCGGAATTCTTACAGCCAAGACTTTTTTCTTGTTGCCCTGCGATGCTGTGTCGCTAGTTGCGCCCGGGAACTTTCTGAGGTCAGTCAGCTGGGTATCGGTCACTTCCTCTTCTGATGCGTGCGGCTTGTTGATTGTTGGTCACCGCCCTAGACGTCACAACTCACCTCATCCAAACAGAGGAAAAGCTCACCAGACCCTGAGGCTACTGGAAGAAAGGAATACCATACTCAAACTGATTACCTAGACGTTAACATCTCTCACACAGATAGGGATTAAATCCCCTCCACACTTCAAACATACCTCACAAGTTTAAGGTCAAAAAAGGTGAGCAAAACTCTTTTTTTTTGCCACACTATACACTATCCTGTAAATCTATTGTAGACATATAATGCCTTTGCTAAACAAAAGGCAGGATAGTCCTATAGTAACCATCTTGAATGTTGGTATCCTTACATAACGATTCAATATTGATAGATCCGGAACTGGTCTGAAGGAATTGACCTTCTTTGGTACAATGAAGAGATAAAATAAAACCCCAGCCCCTGTTCCAGAACTGGAACTGGCATAATTACTCCAGCCAACTCTAGATCTGAAAACACATTTCAGAAATGCTGAGCCTTTGCTGTGTTAACTGGGACACGGGAAAGAAAAAAAAAATCTCTTACCAGGAGGCCTTAACTGAAGCCAATTCTGTACCTTTCTGAAACAATGTTCTGAAACCAGAAATTGAGAACGGAATTGATCAAAATTTCTTTGAAGAAAACGTAATCTGCCCCATACCAGCTGAGCTGGAATAAGGTCCGCACCTTCATGGGTACTTAGGAGCTGGCTATAGGTTTTCTATAAGGCTTGGATATATTCCAAACTGGAAATAGTTTCCAAACTGATACCACTCCTGAGGATGAAGGATCAGGCTTTTGTTCCTTATTGTGAGGAAAGGAACGAAAATGATTATTAGACCTAAATTTACCTTAGATTTTTATCCTTTGGTAAAAAAGTTCCCTTCCTTCCAGAAACAGTTGAGATAATAATTTATTACCTTGGAAAGAAAGGGAAAGCAAAGTTGACTTAGAAGACATATCAGCATTCCAAGTTTAATCCATAAAGCTTTTCTAGCTAAAATAGCTAGAGACATATACCTGACATCAACTCTAATGATATCAAAAGATGGTATCACCAATAAAATTATTAGAATGTTATAGAATAATGATAATGCTATAAAATTATGATCTGTTACTTGTTGCACTAAAGCTTCTAACCAAAAAGTTGAAGCTGCAGCAACATCCGCTAAAAATATAGCAGGTCTAAGAAGATTACCTGAACATAAGTAAGCTTTTCTTAGAAAGGATTCAATTTTCCTATCTAAAGGATCCTTAAATGAAGTACTATCTGCCGTAGGAATAGTAGCACATTTAGCAGGAGTAGAGACAGCCCCATAACCTTAGGGATTTTGTCCCAAAAAAACTCTAATCTGTCAGATGGCACAGGATATAATTGCTTAAACGTTTAGAAGGAGTGAAAGAATTACCCAAATTATTCCATTCCCTGGAAATTACTTCAGAAATAGCATCAGGGAGATTAAACACTTCTGGAATAACTACAGGAGATTTAAAAACCTTATTTAAACGTTTAGATTTAGTATCAAGAGGACCAGAATCCTCTATTTCTAATGCAATTAATACTTCTTTAAATAAAGAACGAATAAATTCCATCTTGAACAAATACAAAGATTTATCAGCATCAACCTCTGAGACAGAAACCTCTGAACCAGAAGAACCATTATCAGTATCAGAATGATGATGTTCATTTAAAAATTCATCTGAAAAAAGAGAAGTTTTAAAAGACTTTTATGTAAACTAGAAGGAGAAATAACAGACATAGCCTTCTTAATGGATTTAAAAAATAAAATCTCTTATGTTTATCAGGAACACTCTGAAAATTAGATGTTGACGGAACAGCAACAGGTAATGTAACAGTACTAAAGGAAATTTTATCTGCATTAATAAGTTTGTCATGACATGCAATACAAACAACAGCTGGAGAAACAGATACCAAAACTTATAGCAGATACACTTAGCTTGGTAGCTCCAGCACTAGACAGCGATTTTCCTGCAGTATCTTCTGACTCAGATGCAACGTGAGACATCTTGCAATATGTAAGAGAAAAAACAACATATAAAGCAAAATTGATCAAATTCCTTAAATGACAGTTTCAGGAATGGGAAAAAATGCCAAAGAACAAGCTTCTAGCAACCAGAAGCAATGAAAAAATAAAACTTAAATAATGTGGAGACAAAAGCGACGCCCTTATTTTTTAGCGCCAAATAAGACGCCCACATTATTTGGCGCCTAAATGCTTTTGGCGCCAAAAATGACGCCACATCCGGAACGCCGACATTTTTGGCGCAAAATAACGTCAAAAAATGACGCAACTTCCGGCGACACGTATGACGCCGGAAACGGAAAATAATTTTTGCGCCAAAAAAATCCGCGCCAAGAATGACGCAATAAAATGAAGCATTTTCAACCCCCGCGAGCCTAACAGCCCACAGGGAAAAAAAGAGTCAAATTTTTGAAGGTAAGAAAAAATGATTAATTCAAATGCATTATCCCAAATATGAAACTGACTGTCTGAAAAATAAGGAAAGTTGAACATTCTGAGTCAAGGCAAATAAATGTTTGAATACATATATTTAGAACTTTATAAACAAAGTGCCCAACCATAGCTTAGAGTGTCACAGAAAATAAGATTTACTTACCCCAGGACACTCATCTACATGTTTGTAGAAAGCCAAACCAGTACTGAAACGAGAATCAGCAGAGGTAATGGTATATATAAGAGTATATCGTCGATCTGAAAAGGGAGGTAAGAGATGAATCTCTACGACCGATAACAGAGAACCTATGAAATAGACCCCGTAGAAGGAGATCACTGTATTCAAATAGGCAATACTCTCCTCACATCCCTCTGACATTCACTGCACGCTGAGAGGAAAACCGGGCTCCAACTTGCTGCGGAGCGCATATCAACGTAGAATCTAGCACAAACTTACTTCACCACCTCCATCGGAGGCAAAGTTTGTAAAACTGAATTGTGGGTGTGGTGAGGGGTGTATTTATAGGCATTTTAAGGTTTGGGAAACTTTGCCCCTCCTGGTAGGAATGTATATCCCATACGTCACTAGCTCATGGACTCTTGCTAATTACATGAAAGAAACTCTTTTTTTTTGCCACACTATACACCAGTGTTTTCATACTGCACCATAATTTGTTCTTTTGTTTATGTTTCCTCTCTTCTATGAGCTCTGATATCTGGACCCTACACTTCACATTCCATTAATGATAGTGGAATATTCAGATATAGCTGCTATTGAAATACATCAGGAGGAACTTTTAATATCAAAATAAACAGTTTCTACACACACAGCGCAAGTTAAAATACCCTCTACCATACATATATATATATAATTATTTTATCTTTCCAATGGAGATGTATTTCTTGAACAAAAAAAGCTAACAGGGGCACTTTATCCATTGTCTTACTAAAGTATCCACAAAACTATTATATAAAGTCTTTATTTAGATGCTATAATATACAAGATTCAACTAAGGACTAGTTTCCAATGAGGTGGTAGTTTGGAAACTGGTGACAAAAACCTTTATTCCCCCTTAAAGTGAAAGTCAATCCTAGCGTTTTTGAAACGCTAGGATTGACTATTGAAACAAATAAAGGGGACTTTCATTCATGAAGTATAACATACTTCATGCAGAAATCTCCTTTATTTGTTTCAAGTGATCGTTGTTCTGAGATGCTAAGGAAGCCCACGGCAGATTGCGGTTTTGCTACAAAAGGTGACGTTTTCACCTCTTAGCCAATAGCCATGCAGTAAATCCGGCTTGGCGCCCATTAAGGGAAACCAATTTTAGAGAACACTGTCCCCTTAGTTCTCCAGTGAATTAACCCCATAACCACTATTAACTCTCCTTAAAAAAAAAATCCAACTTTAAAACTATCTCCCTTTTAACCCACCACCTTAAATTCCTCCATCACAAACCCCCGTAAGTGCTGAATTCACTAAGCCCCATATTAAAAATATAATAAACCAAAAGCTGAAGTAGTGAACTAGCTGCTTATGCATTAGGGCATCTTGCAAAGTTTGCTCCTCTCCTCAAAACTCCTGTGCCTGAGCTCTGACAACCAGAATCTCAGCTGTTTTGCTGGCTACAGCCCCCTAATAGGTGATCCTACGAAAACATTCCTGAAGAAGAACCCTGTTCTGAGAGGCAGGAGATGTTTTGCTCCCAGTGGCAGAGAGGGTCATCTTCAACTTAGGACCTGAGGTTTAGCACAGGGGTTGTTGTCAGAGGAGCAGCCACCTCATGCGGGACGCAATCACAAGTGAGACACTGAAGGATAGAAGTGAAATAATGGGCAGAGCAAGGAAAGTAAGCATGCTCTGTGAGTAACTGGAGGTTATGTTGAAGAGAAAAACTGCAGAGCCGAGTCCCAAAATGTAAGTTGTGAGCTAAGAAAGCAAACTTGGAAGCAGTGAAGATAAGGCAAGATGAAAAAAGCTGGTCATACTCAAAGTGCAGACTTAATAAGAAATGGACTCGCTGAATGATCAAAGAAAAGGGACAGAAATCTCCAGCACTGCAAGATCTCATTTCTGTATCTGAAGGAGAGACAAACCCAGTGCAATATAGCACTGCATGATATGTGAGTTTTGTTACACTTTGCATTGTATTTTATACTTCAGAATTTGGTCATTTCAGTATTATTACATTCAAGTTTTGCACTATTTTAATAAATTTAGATCCAGCAGTGATTATGCTTTGACAGTTTCTTTGTTACTTTAACAACTTAGGATCATACTTTGTATATTTCTATGTATCTTTCACAAATGACATTTCACTTGGTATGTTATCTATTGTAAAATAAAACACATCTTCAGAAAGTGGGAGGGACCACGGTGTTCCCAGGGAATGTCCGAAGCGCTCTCACAAGTCATGTGAAATACTGTAAGCCTTTTAAACAAGCTGGTCTCACTGGTTTTTCTCGCCAGCTGTATGCAGGTGACGTTTGCTCAAAATTCACAATACCCTTACAGTATTTAACTGACAGAAAAGGAATATATACTAAACTATAGGCAAAAACAAGTTAAATTGTAGTGAAAACTTTCAGTTTCATTTGTAATTAATGCAAACTGAGCCTTTATATCAGCCCCAGCTATATTGCACTGGGCTTGTCTCTCCTTCACATTCAGAAATACAGGGAACACCACTTGGAGAATTACAGCAAAATCTGCCTTTAAGAATTTCACTAGGGATCTTGCAGTGCTAGAGAGTCATTTTAGATCAACTCACCTGAGCGGAGAGCTTTAGGTCATCAGGCCCTAGGAAAGTTTATTTTAATATATCCCCCTCAATTACAGATATAAAATGTTATCCTACTGAGAATAGATCTGAATATAAAATTCCCATTATAAACAAAATTACACCAATAAAGTAAATGAGTAAGAAATACAATATTTTATTAACTATATAAAAATAACTAAAAAAAAACAGAGGAATAAAATAAGCTTATACTAAAAATTCCTATTTTTCCAATGAGAGACTTTTTTTTTTTTTTTTTTTTTTACAAAAAGAGGACTTCCCCAGTAATTATTCACATTCAGAGAATATAAGATCAGAAAATACAGACTCTGTATCCATAACTAAAGCTAGTCTAATTAATATGGGCACTAAAGAGGATTTTAATTTAATTAAATAATGTATTCAAATGAAATTGAAGTAATAATGAAAGTTTAAGTGAAATCAGTAATAGCGTTGAAATCTTTGAAGATGATAATGCTGATCTTAAAAGCTGATATAGAAGATATGAACCCCCCCCCCCAAAAAAAAACAAAAACTACTGAATCCAAAATCTAAATAGTGACCATGCAAGACAAACTATGTGATATTGTTTATGTGGTCAAACATAGGCCCCCTCTGTGTAAGCATAAAAGACAAAGAATTGAGCATTTTAAATACATTTGAGAATATAAAACATAATGGTGCTAAAGTAGCACAAATTAATACAGTAACCTTTCAGCACTGAGTAAAAGTGTGCTACAGAATTAACCTGGGTAATGAGACCAGTAAACATGTACAATAAAGTGAAAAATTAAAATTCCTTTTGTTAAAGACAAAATGGTGGTCACACAAAATATTTATTTGATTCAGATTTTTCTTCTGTTCGCTCACTTTGCATTTTGTTCAATTGAGAACAATAAACATCTATTTTTTAAAGCATTTTTTCACAGTAGTGTGTGTGTGTACACACAATATATATAAATTATATATATATATATATATACATACATACACACACACACACACACTTTTTGCATTATAACAAAAAGTTATTTTTATATATAATATTGTAAGACAGAAGGCAATAAAATGTTTAATGTAAAGCTAACAATATTTAATTGATACTTGCTGTTTAAAGTACTTTTTAAATGATAAAATACAAATTTGCCAAATATGGAGTGAACACCTATTCGCTGTGCACTTGGTAGCAAACGCAGGGCTGTTACCAGAAACTACGATGCCAGATACCAAAGAATATATAGGTAATAAAATCCACAAATAGTGCTGTGCAATTTATGTAAGAGGAGATAAGTTTTATCAAAATGATGGCTGTAACGGTTTTATGTCCCTTTAAAGAAATCAAATCACACTAGTAAAAGAACATAATACATAGACCATTAAAAAAAAAAAAAAAAAAACACACATTAGGCAAACATAAAACATTTAGAATCAATATTTATTGTAAACAATATCACATCATTAGAGAACAAATAGGTTATTAAAACAAAATAAAAAGTATTAAATCGGGTCAAGTAAGATTTAATGTATTAAGCAGCATTGGATTTTAATAAAATGGTAGAATTACCAGAAAATAAGCCTATTCAGGTGTAACCTTGTTACAGCTAGATATAGTATAGAATCTAAAGGAGAAATGTTATGTCCTAATTTAAAGTGAATGTAAATTTTGATGCTAAAGTGCCCGGTTTTTAAAAATTTGATTAAAAACAGGGGCACTTTAATTTATCAAAATTTACAATCAACTCGCGTTGTGAAAAAATACTTACCTTTTAAACTTGACAGCAGATCCAGCTCTCTGGCTGAATAATGCAAAGATTAAAGAACAGTACATTTGTATTAAACAAAAAACAGAATATTCCCTTTTAAGGTTTATGTATTCCCTTTTGTAAAAGTCAAATCATAAAAACATTAACAAAGTACTCTCTTTTCCCCCCCAAGAACATAAGTAAACATTTTAATGCCAAGATGGAAACATTATTGGTCAGAGAAAGACCATGTGTTTTTTTTTCTTTTTAACAAACAGATTTCATATGGCTTAAATCTGATCTTCACATACACATAAAATGTCACACTTATTTTTGACTATAATTTAAAAGGGACATTGTACGAAAAACAATTGTTATAAATTTGAAAAAGTAGCAACTATGCGTATTAAAACCTATATTTCAGCATGGAAAGGATTAAAGGAACAATGTACTTGGGCAAGTAGTAAGTTTGTTGTTTTACAAACAGCTGCAGAAGAATCCTTTGAAATGGTCCAATCACTCAGCGCCCACTGTGAGGTTAATTTATGCTTCTGTCTCTTGTTCACATAGCTTTATGAATACTGTTGTATTCAATATTTTTATGGTGGTTTTACCAAGATATAGCAGCAAATGACAAAATAAAGGAGCTATTTGTAAACAATTTTATAAACTCCAGCAGGTAAAATTTATACATTAAAAGGAGAAATTTTTGCATTACAATGCCCCTTATTTATTTTTTTAACACAGCCAAAAATGCAAGATACATAACGGCCTATTTTTGTTTTTCCAAATTTGACCAATTACAGCATGCATGAAACCATTCATCTCATATAGAAAAAAAAAAGTATATGTTCTAGTTCAGGCATATATGGGTAAGATTGACAGGAAATATGCCTAATCTATTGCTCTGCAGCACTGCAAATAGATATTCATACTCCTACTTGCTGCAGTGAAGCTGACCGCCAAATCCTGTACTGCCCATCCCATAGAATCTGAGCAGAGCGTACTCCTGATGAGTCTATGGATCTTGTGTTATGACTATAGAGGTTAAACAGTTTATTTCCAGCACCATACACACTGCAGATATGCTCATTAATAGAACACGGCCAGCAATTGGTGGCTACATGCATATGCAGCTCCTGATTGGCTCACCAGTCATGTCCTGCTCATGCATTGCAGCTCCTTATGGTGAGTAGGACTAGGGGCCCAATTCTCTAAAACTTTCTTGTCTGACAAGATTCTATAAGATGCTCTGTCAGTATTGTGAGTGCCCTCAGGGACTGTTTTAAAGGCAATTTGCACCTTGGGATCTGTGTATCTTATTAAGAGGAGTTCCCTAATGTTCTTTATGTGAGGCACTTGAATTATAATAGAATGCTCAGTAAAACAAGATGATGATTTATCACCACGCTGGCAAGTTTTTGAGAATTGGGCCTTTGGTGTATAACCCCTTTGTTACCAGTTATCAAATTAGACCAATAAAATTGCCTTTTTAATTGCCTGTCTGAACTGAAAATAGACAGAAGAGCTTCATTTTCATTAAAGGGACATTGTCATTGCAAGGAATTTATGTAATTGAAAAGCACAATGGGAATAAAAAAGTGCTGTGTGGCATTAGGATGCTGTAAGGCATGTAGCCTTATCCCCCCTGCGAGAACCTAATTTGAAGGTTGAAAATTGCACTAAACTGTATTTTGTTCCCACTTCTAAATAAAAATGTGCTTACCTCTAAATTATATTGTTATTTTTTACTCATGTCAGCAAATCTTTTAAAAGACTAAGTATTTAAACAGACATTAAAAGTCACATTCTGTCATACTTGACAAAACTGACCGCCGTTGCATTACCAGAAGCATGTTAATGCAAGCATCGCCCTGACTTGTCCTAGTCTCATCACAAGAAAGCAATGCACAGACGCCTTGCCTTCTGATTGGTTACACATACTATTTAAGATAAAGGGTGAGAGAAGCTGTGTACTTGTTATAGATAGATTTTTTTTTTTTATTTAGATTTTTCATGTAAAATAAATCTTAACTGGATTGAGCATTAAATGTGCAAACAAGCAATAAAAAAAAATAAAGAAAAAGAAAAAACTATAAACTAATAAAGGACTTGACAAATCCCAAGAGCCACATTGCCATAGCTTCTAAAAGTTTGATTATGGTTCTTTTTAGGATTACTCTACCTGTGGCTATATACAAAAATCTTAAATGGCTCATAAAACTATATTTGGCTCCTATGTTTCACATGCATTAGCCGATCCCTAATAATGACAGTGATTAAATTAGTATTGAATGTTGATAAAACAATGTTCATCCATTGGCGCAGTCTGAGAGCCTATTTTAAACACCCAATATAACTAGTCTGTCCAAGCTCAAATGACTCACAGAAGCAGTGCAAATTAGTTGAATACCTACGCTCCCTTGAAATGCAAAACTACTGTGACCAGCTAAGAAACACAGCAAAAATGCATAATACTAAGTATCTAAAAGAAAAATATACAATACATCAATCTGCCCCATGTGTAACTGAGCTTTACAAATATTAGTATGGTGCCTGATCTATAAAACATAAGATTAAATGAAAGCATAGCTGGAAAAAATATACTAGTGTTAACTTATGGCAGATTTCATATTTGATTTTAAGTAGAATAAAATAAACTGTCTCCTTTGTTCTGAACACATTTGTACTGACCTAAAGAACATTTGAATTAATGCCTTGAACATTTCTTTCTTTAACCTTTATCAACAGGCGCTGACTGACACACACAGATAATTACGTAAAGAAAAAAGTTAACTATAAAAAGGTAACAAATTACTGACCCAATAAGGAGTTACCATTAAAGGCAACAACAGTGCTGACCAGAAAATGATGCTTCTTACAAATCAAATGAACTGGCTCACTGCATTCTGTGAACACAAATTAAAGGGCCAATAAAGTGATAAAAGTACATGCTGTAATTTGTTAGAGCATGTAATTTTATCACTAAAATTACTGATAGATATATATATATATATATATATATATATATAACAAATTCTTATACCCTTTTAGAATGATTTTTAAATGTTAAAATATATGACACTGTTTGACAATGTGCTTCTTTAGGAACTACAGCTAAACTTGCCAAGTTCAATAAAGTTTTAAAACCAAATGGAAAACTGTACAATTCTTAAATAGTTGAGTTCCCAATCATAATTGCTTAGTAGAAATAATGCCAGGAATATCAAAGAATGCCCTCCGCAAATAAATATCCTAGTAAGTCCTCATGATTAAGACCAATCAAACCATGCATATTTCTGGCTTCTTTGTTAAGCATCCTCTTGTGTTATCTACGGGAAGACAAGATGTTTAGGCCTCAGAAACTATGTCCAACATTTCAACACCATTTGCAGAAAAAAACATGTTTAACACCCACAGGGAAAGGAAGTCTTTTCTCTAGAATTCAGTTGCACCGTATTCTCTGGAGGCTGACTCAAAATAAGTGGCTTATGACTCTTTAGCTTGTGGGCCAATGTCATAAAAATAGCATCCACATGATCAGTTGTGTTTTTGGCCGAGGTCTCAAACATTGGCATACTATGAGAGTCAGCAAACTTTTGAGCCAGGTCTGTAGGTACCTGGATAGAATCCTTTAAATCACACTTATTGCCCACCATGATACGAGGCACATCATTAGTAAGCAAGTGCTGCTTGCACTCTTCAATCCAAGCTGGCAGGCTCTGGAAACTGGCCATGTTGGTGACATCATACACAAAGACTACAGCGTGGACGTTTCTGTAGTAATGTTGCACCATGCTTTTTCGGAAACGCTCTTGTCCTGCTGTGTCCCATAGCTGGATCTGTAAAAAATAAATAAATAAAAAGCATAACAGTTTGGTCCACTGTAAATGCTGAACTATATTATGCATTATACTACATTCCCTTTAACTGTCAACAACTGGGCTATGTTAAATATACCAATTACCCATATTTATATAATTAAATATGCACAGAAAAAAAAGTAAGGTTTACATTTTACAGATTCATACTTATGTCCTTATTATCAGAAAAAAATAGCCATTTATGAATGAGATCCTCACCTTGATCCTCTCCCCATCTATTTCCACACTCCTCTCCCTGAAATCCACCCCTATTGTTGCCTCTGTCCTGTCAGGGAAGCAGCTTGTGCAGAACCTGTATGTCAGGCAAGTCTTGCCAACATTAGAGTCGCCAATCACAATGATCTTGAAGATCCTGGCACGGGTAGATCCAAATGAACACATACTGTTTATGCTTGCTTCCAGTGAGGACTCAAGCAAACCCCCATCACCTCCACTCGGTCCTCCAGACATTTTAACCAACAACCAACCTAAAACATAAAATACAATGAGTGGAACAAAAGTGCAGAGTATTCCATTCTACTCACAACACTGACCTTAAGAAAAAATAGGAAGTATAATACATGTGGGCTACAGATAACTTGTTCCATAACCATCAAAATATATATATATATATATATATATATATGGATGTAATCTCTTAATGAGTTCTCATAATCACCATACACGTCTGATTTATTTTCTGTGTAATATTAGTCACTTTAATTTGCTGATTTTGGCCAAGTAGTTTGTAAAACCAGTGTTGAATGTCATCCCAGTTATAAGCATATATCATCCAATTTAATTATCAAAAACACAATATTGGACAATATATTGTATATAAAGTATCCAGTCACTGTGTGCAAGAATTGAAGCTAAGCAACGCTGTCTGGTTTGAAACATTAGGTTTCGTTTTTATTTGGAACAAGGACCATGGTTGGGGGAATAGAACAGCCACGAGCGCCACGTCGCGAAACTATTCAGCCTAGCGAAAGCCTGTAACGGACACCCGGGCAGTAAAGGGGCTTCCAGCTGATCACTAACTTGCAGTAGCGCGCACGCTAACTCACCCGCCGCTTCCTGGTATCGAGTGGCCGGTGGTAAAGGTGACAGTCACTGCAATCACAAGCAATACAATTTATTTTGCTGTAAAAAAAAAAAAGTTCGCCTATAACAAGAGCAAGATTGTAACAAATATAACTGTGCCTCCGCTGACAAACAGTTCCGCTCGCATTTCTATTCCCCGCCCTTCTTTTCCTCTAAGCAGGCGGTGCTACATTTGGGTATCGTGAGTGACGTATGTAAATCTATTGTAAAATGCTACTTAACCTGTTATTAAATAATAAGAATATTAATAATGAGAAACGCCTTTATAGTAAGATTGATAACCACGCTGGTGCTACGAGTTACATACTATGATTTTATTTAGAAAACCGAGATGCCCAAAACAGAGATGGCCGCATTGATCTCACGTATCCTTATGGTCTGTATAATATTTAACTCTTTCACATGGAATTGCCACCCCCTACAACTGCGGCGAAGCTTGTAGATGTTTGCAATTGCTTTTCCTGGCATCAAAATATCAGTGTTAGTGCTGTCACGCACAATGTCATCACCAGTATTTCAGCAGAATTAGCACATTGTGTACTGTAAGGAAATAACATATGCAGAAATACCTAAAATTATGATCCATTAGCGCTCCACTTGTAATCTAGCCCTTAAAGGGATACTAAACGCAATTTTTTTCTTTCATGATTCAGATAGAACATGGGATTTTAATCAACTTTCTAATTTACTCCATTATCAATTATTCTTTGTTCTCATGCGATCTTGATTTGAAAAAGCAGGAATGTAAGCTTTAGAGCCAGTCCATTTTTTGTTCAGCACCTGGGTAGCACTTGCTGATTTGTGGCAAAATGTAGCAAACTAATAAGCACCCAACCCTGAACCAACCCTGAACCACCCAAGTGCTGAACTTAAAATGGGCCGGCTCCTAACCTTTCATTACTGCTTTTTCAAATCAAGATAACATGAGAACAAAGAAAAATTGATAATAGGAGTAAATTAGAAAGTTGCTTAAAATTGCATGCTTTATCTGAATCATGAAAGAAAAAATTTGGGGTTAGTATCCCTTTAAAGGGCCATAATACCCAAATGTTTAAACACTTGAAAGTGATGCAGTATAGCTGTAAAAAGCTGACTAGAAAATATCTCCTGAACATCTCTATGTAAAAATGAAAGATATTTTACCTCAAAAGTTCCTCAGTAGCCACCTCCCATTGTAAAGGATTTCTAAGCAGCATTTTAGTGTGTCTGTCCTGGGACAGCTGAAAGGATGAGCCTCGTGAACTCTCATATTATTTCACCAATCAGGTAAAGGAAGCTTATATGAAATCTCATGAGAGTTAAGTCAAATCTCATGAGATCACAGTAAGAGTTCATGACCTCAGCACTGCTGATGCTGATTGGCTGCTGTTCATTTTTTTTTTGCCTGCAGCTGGGAGCAGGTGAAGTATAACTTTTTACACAGAACTTACTCTGCTGAGCTGAGGAAATTGTGAGGTAAAATATCTTCCTTTTTTACATAGAGATGCTCAGGTGATATTTTCCTGTCAGCTTTTTACAGTTATACTGCATCAGTTTCAAGTGATTTAGCATATGAGTATTATGTCCCTTTAATACACTCCAGCAGGTAAAATGGATCATTAGTAACAAATTAAAGGGGAGAACATTTTTGGGTAAACTGTCCCTTTAACATAGTCTGAGCTATTGTGAGTATAATTTAAATAACTTTTCCAGTTTATTTCTTTTATCAATTTTGCTTGGTTCTCTTGGCATCCTTTGTTAAAGATTAGTTGTAGGTGAGCTCAGGAGGGTGCATGTGTCTCTAATAGGGTTGCCACCTTTTGCCCAGAAAATTCCTGGACACTTTTTAAGTGGGCGTGGAGAGGGTGTGTCTTGGGACATGGTTTGGGCCGTGGCTTCTCGCGGCCTCAAATTCATTATGAAATCAATATTTATATATATATATCAGTGACGTGCAGTAATAGGAGGCAAGGGAGGCAGTGCCTACCCTGTCCAATCAGAAAAAGAAGTTTTTATTTATGATTAAAAAAAATAAAAAAAGTTTGTGTAATTTTTTTTGTACATTTTGTGACCACGCCCCCCCCCAGCTACAATACCCCCCCCCCCCTTGCCGGCTCCACAGATGCAATACCATCCATTCCCATCCATGTTGCGCAATTAAGAGGCAGTGAGCTGCTCCGCTGCCCTCCATTAATTGCGCAACATGGATGCTAGCTACTGTTTAGTGCTCACTATGAGCTAGCGCCACCCAGTGGTGTCTCACCGGGCCCATGCCTCTCTCCAATAGAGGCGGTTCTCTTAACCGCCGCTATGAGATGGAGGTGACCACAGCCAATCAGCATCAGTGCTGCTAGGGAGGCGTGCCGGCCGGGCTTGTTTGAAGCAGTGACTGGGACGGCTGTTGGCGGGAAATAGTGAACAGGGGGAGCTGCAGCAAGAGAGTGGACTGTCTGAGAGACCGGTGTCAGAGTAAACAGACCGGTAAGTAATAACAGTTTATTTGGGTCATCAAGGTCTATTCCCCAATCCCCCCCATGCTATACACACTCACAGTCACTCGCATACCCTCTCAGCCAGGCCAGCAGACTAGAGCAGTCACTCAGAAGAATGTGTGTCCACCGGCTGCAATATACTTTATTTCATGATCATCTCTCCTCCTGGGCACTCTGTGTTGTTAAGCAAGTTCTCTCACTGCAGCTGTAATACAGTATGGCTATGTGATGAGATCGTGACATGATGTTATTTTTTTCCTGATCTAAGGGACTGAAGATTCAGAATCATTAGCATTTTCTAATGGGAAATGCTAATGATTCTGAATCTTCAGTCCCTTAGATCAGGAAAAAAATAACATCATGTCACGATCTCATCACATAGCCATACTGCTGCAGTGAGAACTTGCTTAACAACACAGAGTGCCCAGGAGGAGAGATGATCCTGAAATAAAGTATATTGCAGCCGGTGGACACACACTGTTGTGAAGTCAGTAGGGGGCTAGGGACCTCAGGCAATTCCATATACTGAGCTCAGCACTTTCCTGTAACGGCTCTAACTAACACACAGAGCCTGCTACCTTAGCACAATATATTAAGTGATTTAGAACTGAGGGGAAATGCAGCCTACAACGGCAGCTGTTATATGACAAGTGGGAACGCTGCCTGATAAGAGAACTATAAATCAAATCCTTCCCTCAGTAGCCCAGCCCTGCATTTACAACCCCTTCGTTCTCAGGGAAGAGCCTGTCGTCCTCCTGCTGCTTAGTGCTGCTATGTAAGGAATGTGCCCTTCTTCTTAGTTTGCTATGTAAGAATACTCTATCTCTAACCTGTGTTTTCTCATGGATTGTGGATCTCTACTTGAAAAGGTGCATGTATGTATTTAGGGAGTGCACTATTTTCTGTGTTATCAATTACTAGTTAACCTCTTTGATGCCTGTGGATTTTAATGAACACTGCTTACAATGGAATGCAGTAGCTCTGGCACCTTGTAAATTAAGAGCACTCTGCCTTCCTTTGTAAGCCTTCCCTACACAGCTAGCTATTGTGTAGAATAAATCTCATTTTACATTTCCACATGTCAGTTTGCATTGCAACACACACAGCACATCACTAATGCATGCAGTTGGCATTTAAAGTTAAAGAAGAATTTTCTTCCCATTGTGCCTGGGTCATTCCTGTCCTTTCTGGGGGAATATAATGAATTTGCTGATTTGTAGCTCTGGTTCTTATTGGAAATAGGGGGAAAATGTAAATATATTACAGTGAAAATCAGCACAGAAATGTAGCTTGCAACATTGCTGCTGATTATGGATTGCAAAACTTTTCTTAGCCTTTATCCCAAACCCTAAAAATAACCACATCTCTTATCTCTAACCCCAAATATTTATCTATTTCCATGAGTTATGAGTACTGGATTTGCATATTTAGTATTTACAAATTGCATTAAACTCTATGCTTTTTAAAATAAATATAAATATTAAATATAAATAAGCACATGGCTCTTTATAAACACTGTGTGTGCATTTGTAAGCTTAGTATACAAGTCTGTTTGTCATTGAGTCAAGTGAACTTAGTGAAGAGTGCTCAGTGGTACTAGTAGTGCTTTATCTTTTACTATATATTGAATTATTCCTGTTTTTATTTTATTTTTTAAAAACTCCCCTCCTTTATCCCTGCATGAGCCAGAACACAACACTTGATATGTACAGTGTGTGTGTGTTACTGTCTGTGTGGGTTTGGGGGGGGTCTGTGTGTGTATGGATCTGTGTGTGTGGGTTTGTCTGTCTGTCTGTGTGTGGATGTGTGTGTGTCTGTGTTTGTGTGACTGTATGTCTGTGTGTTTGGGGGTCTGTGTGAGTGGGTCTGTGTTTATGTGTGTGGATTTTTCTGTGTGTGTGTTTGGGGTGTGTGTGTGTGTGGGTCTGTCCCTGTGTGTATACCTGTGTGTTTGTGTGGGTATGTGTGTGTCTGTTTGGTAGGGGTCTGTGTTTGTGGGTCTGTCCCTGTGTGTGTCTTTGTGTGTGTGGGGGGTCTGTCTGAGTGTGTGTTTCTGTCTGTGTGTTTGGGGGTCTGTCTCTGTGTGTGCATCTGTTTGTGTGTGGGTCTATTTCAGTGTGTGTGGGTCTGTGTGTGTGAGTCCAGTACTTGTGTTATGTGCTATTTCCCATAATGCTCAGCCACCATTTCAGCTGGGAAATCTAGTTCCAAAACCTCTGGAGGGTCACAATTGATGAGCCCTGTGCTGTAGGTGAACATAACTAACTCTTTTCAGGTGCAAAATATTTGTTGGTGCCAGTAATTTAGTGATATTTATATGTGTGTGTGTATGTATATGTATGTATATGTATGTATATGTATGTATATATATATATATATATATATATATATTTACACACACATATATACATATATATGTGTGTGTGATTCTTGTGCGTATCATTGTCAGTGCCTCACTAGCCGCTGACGTCACTGCACGTCACTGATATATATATATATATATATATATATATATATATATATATATATATATATATATATATATATATAATATATATATATATTATATATAATAATAATAATATATATATATATATATATATATATATATATATATATATATATATATATATATATATATATATATATATATATATATATATATATATATATATATATATATATATATATAAAGAAAGCAATAGGTCCAGCACAAATCAACAGTTCAGGAATAGTTAGCAGAGTGCACGGTAGCCAGAGGGTCCTGCTCACCTCCAATATATAAATCCAAAAGGAAAAAAGTAGATGGCTCCAGCACTGTTTTTTAAAAAGTGAAATAACCTTTATTAAGGTGACATAATGAACAGACAGCGACGTTTCGGGTAACGCAGACCCTTAATTAAGATTAAGGGTCTGCGTTACCCGAAACATCGCTGTCTGTGACAAGGAGGGAATGATATAGTGGGGTACTACTAGTCCCTTGTGTTCCTGACAGGGTGCATGTGAGTGACATAAAAATAAGTAAGATACGTGCTGTTCTTGGCAGGAGTGCTAACAGCGCATTGTGGGCACTAGCCTTCAGTGACAGTGGGTGATAAAGTCGGCACAAATGAGTGCAATGCATGTAGGCGATATATCACTGACTGTGTATATAGTAACTATTTACAGTTACACACAGGACGCTCCCAGCTCACAGGACGCCCCCAGGCCCAGCTCACCTTACTCCGCGCGCCGCCTCTCTAACCTCCGTCTGCACCGACAGCCTAAAGTCTCTCACATTTTCAGCTGCAGCATCAGCTCCTCCCGGCCCGGGCTCTCCTGCTGCAGCCAGGCTCACGCGAACAACAGATCAGTATTAGGCAGCAGGCTGGAATTAGTCGCTGATGTCAGTGACCCACCAGGCCAGTACCGAGCCATTCGTCACTTTCTGTGCTGTACTCACAGTATGGGGGGGAGGCGCCCAGTTCACTCACTCACACATGTCAGACTCACAACTCACAAGGCCACCTAAGTATAAAAAAAATAAAATAAATTGTTGCGTGAGTGACAGGTAGCTGGGCAGGCCGGGACATTGAAGGCTCGTTCCGGGACACGGGACATACAGTCCCAGACCGGGACTTTCCCGGTGAGACAGGAAAGGTGGCAACCTAATCTCTAGCCATCTGGCAGCAGTGTTTACAACATTGTTTATATTAACCCTTTCGTGACAGGGTTAAAGTGCCTACATCAGAACAACTGTTCCGATGTAGACAGATTGAAACTACGCGATTGAGCATACGATCCCGAGATTTCAATTATTGGATCGCATCTGGGGGGCGTCCCTACAATCCTAGGAACGCCCTCCAGACCGCGATTAAATCCTAGAAGCACAGAAGGCTTCAGGACAGACGTTAGCTATGACATTCTATTCCGTCATAACGGCTTTAAAGCCCAGTCTAATTATGACGGAATAGAACGTCATAACGGCTTTAAAAGGTTAATGGTATACATAGATACAAACACTGCTGCCATAGACTGCTAAATACACATGCATGTTCCTGAGCTCCTATCAGCCTTCCCAGGTTTACTCTTCAATACAGGATATGAAGAGGACAAAGCTAATTTTATAAAAGCAGTAGACTGGAAAGTTGTTTGAAATCACAAGAACCATCTCAATCATGAAAGTTTAATTTTGACTTTTCTGTCCTTTTAAACAAATTCAATAAATTTGGTGTATTTTTTACACTTACTGTGAAAAATAAAAACCTTTTTGTCCATAGACTTTTTGTTTACAAAACTAGTTAAAGTCCTCTCTTCTCTGGGCCAGAAAGCACCTAATTCAAAGCCAGTGATCGAGTGAAAATGCTGATCATTATGCATTATAATTAGAGCAAGTTGTTTGTAGTAGTTAATGTGGTAGATTAAGAATGTTCAGAGACCGAACTAAACTTTGTATTCTGTATAGAATGTTTATGCTGGCACAGTGAGATGACATTAAAGGGACAGTTCACCCAAAAACTTTCTCCCCTTTAAATTATTCCCAATGATCCTTTTTACCTGTTAGAGTGTATCAAATTGCTTGCAAGTAGCTCCTTTACTCATATTTCAGCATTTGAAATAGCTGATTTAGCTTGTGGTTTCCCAACCTATACTGAAAGTTTTGACACTGGCGTATACGCTATTGACAAGCCTAAGTAAATACAGCCTGCAGAAGAGATTACACCCTCAGTGGGGGGCATGATAGTTAAGTAATAAAATGATAATTTTCCATTGTTCTCTCTATGTATTGAGCTTTGGTGTTCCAGACAAATATAAGATAAGGAATCAAGTCTGTGTACATAAAAGTGATAACATAATGAGATCTGATATTACCTTTAAGTTCAACCCATTGTAATAGGCTTTGGTTTCAAAGCACAAAACCAGCTACTTCAGATACACAAATAAACCTGAAAATGCAATTTCTCACAAATTTTATACTCTGCAGTCGGTATAACAAGTCATTTAAAATACATTTATGGAAAAACAATTTTACAGTGTACTGTCCCTTTAACTAAAGTTCACAGGCTGTTAGGCAGCAGCTAAAATGGTAATCAGTGTTGCATTTTGCTAAGAAATGTCGCAGATTGGTTTTAAAAATGTTTAAAGCCACAGGTCAAAGTCTGAGGCCATTACTGTTAAATATTCATAGGAAAGTACTTGTACTGCACAATTTCACTTTTCTAACTCCAAACAACCAGACTGCAAGTGGCAACTTCACAAGCACAGTGAGTCTTTATAAGATAACTATGTTATGGCCTTGTACTTATGTTTTTATCAAGAAATACAGAGGAAATAATAGGTAGATGATAAGGAAAGTGTGTGTGCGCATGTGTGTGTTTATGTGCACTAACATATGTGTGGGTTTAATTGTTGCATATTAAGTACTTTGTATTGCTTTATTGATTGTATATATATTTTAACTTACTTTTTTCTGAATTAAGTTTTCAGCATGCTCTCTTCATTGCATCACATGACTAGATGACATACTAAACTTGCACCCAACAATCATATTTATGCCCAATTGAGTGAAAGCACTAAATTATAAAACATAAATATGTCTCTAAATTGTTGTTAATAGTAATAGTCTTACACATGTGATGAGGTGAAGAGAAAAGCATTTTAAATATATATACACACAGTATATATATAGAAAGAGAGAGAAAAGAAGAAAGAGAGAGAGAGAGAAAATAAGAAAGAGAGAGAGAGAGAAAAGAAGAAAGAGAGAGAGAGAGAGAAAGAGAAAAGAAGAAAAAGAGAGAGAGAGAAAGAGAGAGAGAGAGAAAGAGAAAAGAAGAAAGAGAGGGAGAGAGAAAAGAAGAAAGAAAGAGAGAGAGAAAAGAAGAAAGAGAGAGAGAGAAAAGAAGAAAGAGAGAGAGAGAAAAGAAGAAAGAGAGAGAAAAGAAGAAAGAGAGAGAAAAGAAGAAAGAGAGAGAGAGAAAAGAAGAAAGAGAGAGAGAAAGAGAGAAAGAGAAGAGAAGAAAGAGAGAGAGAGAAAGAGAAAAGAAGAGATAGAGAGAAAAATAAAAAAGAGAGAGAGAAGAAGAAATAGAGAGAGAGAAAAGAAGAGAGAGAGCGAAAATAAGAAAGAGAGAGAAAGAGAAAAGAAGAAAGAGAGAGGGAAAGAGAAAAGAAGAAAGAGAGAGAGAGATAGAGAAAGAGAAAAGAAGAAAGAGAGAAAGAGAAAAGAAGAAAGAGAGAGAGAAAAAGAGAAAAGAAGACAGAGAGAGAGAGAGAAAGAGAAAAGAAGAAAGAGAGGGAGAGAGAAAAAAAGAAAGAGAGAGAGAGAGAGAGAAAAGAAGAAAGAGAGAGAGAAAGAGAGAGAAAGAGAAAAGAAGAAAGAGAGAGAAAGAGAAAAGAAGAGAGAGAGAAAATAAGACAGAGAGAGAGAGAGAAGAAGAAATAGAGAGAGAAAAAAGAAGAAAGAGAGAGAGAGAGAAAAGAAGAAAGAGAGAGAAAGAGTGAGAGAGGGAAAGAGAAAAGAAGAGAGAGAGAGATAGAGAAAAGAAGAAAGAGAGAGAAAGAGAAAAGAAGGAAGAGAGAGAGAGAAAGAGAAAAGAAGAAAGAGAGAGAGAAAAGAAGAAAGAAAGAGAGAGAGCGAGAGAGAAAGAGAAAAGAAGAAAGAGAGAGAGAAAGAGAGAGAGAGAGAGAGAGAGAGAGAGAGAGATTTTTAAGACAAGTCAAAAATCCTTGGTCAGTAAGCCAGCATGTTCGATTTTAGCACCAGTTGATGGGGGCCTTTAAAGGTAGACAACATTTTCACATTCTATTCACATTGTGTTAAAATTGGATTTTTTAAAAGACGGTATAAGGAAACTTCTGCATGTACTTGTTCCTTAAACGGATATAAAATAGTATGTTACATTGTTGTAATAAAAAACACTAAGCAGTGGGTTACACTTCATAGAAATCATTGCAATATGTATTACTATGCATTTTAAAAGGATTTTACCTTATACAGGTGGCCCTCGGTTTACGCCGGTTCAATTTGCGCCGTTTCAGAATAACAACCTTTTTTTTTAATCATGTGCACTAATTAAAATAGCCAGTAGGTGGAGCTGTCCGCTTGTTTTGCAGCAGTTATGTAACTTATCAGCCTGAAATTGCCACTCCCTCTCTAAGTACACAGATCAGACCAGACTTATTGAGCCACAAGTTTTAGCAGGCACTTCCCTATTATCTTCCTGTCCAGCTGCTTGAGGTGAGGGTGTCTAACTGCCTATTAATCACTGCAGATTGAAATGCATAGAATAGGTGCAGACCCAATATTATATAACATGCTAACAATGCAGAGAACTGATTGCAGAAAAATGCAAGTAAAAAATGTTTTTGTTCATTAAACTTAGTTTGATGATGATGCAGTCTGTTGTGTGATTATTTTATTAGGTGATGTTTAGCAAATGTTTTTGTTCATTAAAATTAGTTTGATGATGATACAGTCTGTTGTGTGATTATTTAATTAGGTGCTGTTAGCAAATGTTTTTGTTCATTAAACTTAGTTTGATGATGATACAATCTATATTATTAGGGATATAATACTGTTTAGCATTTAAAGTCTTCATTTCAAAGCTTTAAAAATAATGTATAAGGTGTTACTTATGACAATTTTGAGAGGGACCTGGAACCTAACTCCCTCACTTCCCATCGACTTACATTTTAAACTGGGTTTCAGTTTACAACGGTTTCAGTTTACAACTATTCCTCCTAAAACCTAACCCCGGTGTTCTGTGAAGGGACCGAACTTTGTAAAACAGCGAACCATGTCACTTCCTGTGACGTTTCATCAGCTGTTGCTCTCAGTTTGAGCCTAATACGCATGCGTGGCAGATTCTTCACATTCCTGGGCGCATACGTAACTGTAAAACTCTTTACAATTGTGAAATTATGAAACCATTGTATAGCGCATGCGTGGGCTTTTCTATCACAAATAGGAGTGTTTTATTGAGCAATGTTTATTGAACACTGTATGCGCATTATGCTGTGAAACAGAAATAAATGTATAGTTATTTAAAAATATTTATTTATATATAAGTTAAAAAACATACAAACATTCAAAGCACTTGACTTTATGTTTACTGTGAAATACGATATGCAGTGGCGATATCCGAGTGGCTGTTTGTCATGCAGGGAGGAATAAACATCTTTTCATGTTAGTGCTTTGAATGTTTGTATGTTTTTAACTTATATATAAATAAATATTTATAAATAACTATACATTTATTTCTGTTTCACAGCATAATGTACAGTGTTCAATAAACATTGTTCTATAAAACACCCCCATTTGTGATAGAAAAGCCCACGCATACGCTAGACAATAGTTTCAGCATTTCACAATTGAAAATATTTTTACCGTTACGTATGCGCCCAGGAATGTGAAGAATCTGCCACACATGCGTATTAGGCTCAAACTGAGAGCAACAGCTGATGAAACGTCACAGGAAGTGACATGGTTCGCTGTTTTACAAAGTTAGGTCCCTTCACAGAACACCGGCGTAAACTGAGGGCTACCTGTATCTATTTTTTTACTTTGTACTGGGTCTATTACTTTCTGTCACAGTCCCACAAGGGGGCTGTGGTCTCTAAGGGAAGACAAAGGAGGAACTTCCCCTTTTAAATGGTTGCTAGTAGACACATATACCAGCTTTTATTGTGCTACAGCAACAGGAACCACAGGTCAAACAAATAGCAGCACTCGCAAGTCTTAAGCCACAAAATCCCAAAGTACAAAAGACAACATTTCAGGCATCTTGCCCATGGTCATGTCAGCAAAAGGTAGTTCAAACAAGAACCATTTTTAAAGACCTACTAATTGCACTATATATTTAACTCTTCATAAACCACAATATACCATCTATTATTACACTCCCTAGTGGATAATCATCACAATAAATGTTTAATATCACAGACTGCTTACACATATGTCACTATATGCAAGGTATAGACAAGTGAAATAAATAGATAATTAGACTGGTGAGTGCTGTTGTTTCTTTGAACTGTGGATCTTTAATTGAGGTGAGTGCAGTACCACATACAGATTTGCATCACCATCAATAGCACACTGTGCTGAAATGTATTAAGGAGTACTCAAGTAACAGGAAGTCAGGTTCTTTGCAATGTTCAGTAGAGGACTTTTGATGCACAAATCAAATGACAGTATCCCTGAGGAGAGATACTAAACCCAATTTTTTTCTTTCATGATTCAGATAGAGTATGCAATCTTAAGTAACTTTCTAATGTACTCCTATTATACATTTTCTTCGTTCTCTTGGTATCTTTATTTGAAAAAGCAGGAATCTAAGCTAAGAAACAGTTACAATAAATATACCAAATATCACAAAGAAAAAAAAAATGTGAAATAAATGTGATAACAAAAATCATAAAAGGAAAACCAAATAAAGTTCTGAATAAAGGATATGTCTGTGTCCTCTGGATGAGTTTTTCAGCTTGTTAGCATTCCTCAGTGAGATCCCATAAAAAAGGAAACAGAAAATTGCAACATAGTGTGAATCTGTAATGGCACTTTGAGGAAGTAGTTGTTTTGTAACAAATGACTACTCACATTTGTTGGAGCTTTCCACTAAGCTCAAGGATATGCGCACTCCCACTTTATACTGATGGGAAAACAGTACACTAGGCAAAACTTGGATACAAATTTATTTTAAAATATATAAAAGCGTCACATAAGCCTTGATAACACCACAATGTAAGGGTACAAAAGCAGATATGCTGTAATAAATGCTTCAAATCGCCAAACTTGCAAAGAGGTAAATGGATCAGCAGGAGTGTGACCGCCGAAACCAAAACCTCTTTAGTAGCAAGACAGTAGCGCTAAGCCCCCAGGTGTCCTGGCTAGTGTAGAGACGTGATAAAACTCAATATAGAACAGTTCAGTTCCGACGTACGTTTCGCAGGTATGCTTTGTCAAGGAATGACATTCCTTGACAAAGCATACCTGCGAAACGTACGTCGGAACTGAACTGTTCTATATTGAGTTTTATCACGTCTCTACACTAGCCAGGACACCTGGGGGCTTAGCGCTACTGTCTTGCTACTAAAGAGGTTTTGGTTTCGGCGGTCACACTCCTGCTGATCCATTTACCTCTTTGCAAGTTTGGCGATTTGAAGCATTTATTACAGCATATCTGCTTTTGTACCCTTACATTGTGGTGTTATCAAGGCTTATGTGACGCTTTTATATATTTTAAAATAAATTTGTATCCAAGTTTTGCCTAGTGTACTGTTTTCCCATCAGTATAAAGTGGGAGTGCGCATATCCTTGAGCTTAGTGGAAAGCTCCAACAAATGTGAGTAGTCATTTGTTACAAAACAACTACTTCCTCAAAGTGCCATTACAGATTCACACTATGTTGCAATTTTCTGTTTCCTTTTTTATGGGATCTCACTGAGGAATGCTAACAAGCTGAAAAACTCATCCAGAGGACACAGACATATCCTTTATTCAGAACTTTATTTGGTTTTCCTTTTATGATTTTTGTTATCACATTTATTTCACATAAGCTAAGAAACAGGCCCATTTTTGGTTCAGCACCAGGGTTGCGCTTGTTGATTGGTGGCTAAATGTACCCACCAATCAACAAGCGCTATCCAGGGTGCTGAACCGAAAATGGACCGACTCCTTAGCATAGATTCCTGCTTTTTCAAATACCAAGATACCAAGAGAACGAAAAAAAAATGATAATAGGAGTAAATTAGAAAGTTGCTTAAAATTGCATACTCTATCTGAATCATGAAAGAAAAAAAAAATTGGGTTTAGTATCACTTTAAGTTTTATCATGGCACCTCCCTTCCTATCCTGATTTTGCAAGAAATGTAGTGATTGTTTTTTTAAATACAATCTGCTTCTTTTTTATTTACTTTAAATTTAACAATGTTGTAACTTAGGAACTCTGTTTTATATACCTTTAAAGCTGCTCCATATTTTTCCTTTTTTGAGGGAGAACTGATTGTTGGTTTCTTCAGTCTAACAGCTTCTTCCAGGTGTAAGTAATGACTACTCGTAAATTCTGTAATACACATTTTTCAAGTAGCAATCACTGATACATGTTATATAAATATCAGTTATTCTTATAATAAAGGTATCTTATCAGCCCCCTAGGTTCTTCACTGCCACACTATTCTTAACTGTGATCCCTCCCCCACTGCATTAATCTATACCAGTGCTTTCCAAACTGTGTGTCGTGACACACTAGTGTGTCGGCAGCAGTCTGTAGGTGTGTCCCTGCTTCAGCACAATTTTTTTTTAATTTAAATTATTTTTGGGAATCTGACTTTCTGCCTGCTTGCTACGCATATCACGTGGTTGACACGTGATTGATACCTAGTGGGTCACAGATCATCTTAACCTATTGGCACAGCTCAGTGGGAACTGAAACTATTGCCATTGGCGGCTTTGGCGGCACATTGGCTCCTGACTGCACATGTAGTTTCCTCAATCGGCTCATGACTGCATGTGTAGTCAGTGAGTGGGACAGCAGTGTGTTTGCAGCACGGGTCAGTCGGACTCACAGAGCTCTAAGGGCGGCAGCTTAAATGCTGAGCTGAAGTCAGAACTCAAAGTGTTTTTGTTTTTTTTGCAGCTAGCTCCCAGTAGTGCATTGCTGCTCCTGCTCTTGATATATGGATAGGAAGTGGAAGCTTAAAAATGCGAGTATCTTTATCTAATATTTCACCAAATATTCAGAAACTGTGTTCATCCCATCAACCTCATAAATCCCATTAAAATAGTAAGAAGCTATTGGTGTTATTAAACTTTTTTTTAATTCTTGCACATACATACTGTTACTTGTAAATACATTTTGGTATTATATCATTTATGTATGTGTCCGTATCTCAAACAAGTTAGTTTAACCTCCTGTTTGCTAGTACAGCTGAATTACTGTGTCGCAAAATTATGTAGGTTTAAAAAGTGTGTCACCAACATGAAACGTTTGGAAAGCTCTGATCTATACTGTACCTGATCACCCACTATAATTATACCACAACCTCCTGTGCTTTAAACCTTAACAATAACCCCAACATAACCCTAATAGATATTAAGCACTCAGTATGATGAATGCATTTTGTTTGCTTTTATCTGCAGGTAATGGATATGGTAGATCTCAGCGATCCACCTGCTGGTTTGGAGAATGAATTCCATACACTGCTAACACCAGATGCAGTTCATTTTTTGGTTCAACTCACCTGTGCTTTTGACAAAGATGTTGATAAGGTGAGGCAACATTTAACTTTTATATTTCTAATATTAAAAGTACATTAAACTGCTGGCAACCATGTTTGCTCATTAGTTGTACTACTGTGCTTCAAAGCTGCTCTAACCCTTTACAGGTGCTAGTTGGTGAAGCTCCACATCTTCATACTGGGCAACTCCTTTTGGAGCTTAGGTATCCATGCACCCTGTGACAGAAGCGGTCTATGTTCACAGATTAAGGACATTGCTTTCTCTTTGACAGCTGTATTGTGTGCTTTGATTTAACATGCACAATTTAGAGTTGGAACAACCACACTGATCTGTAAATGTGCACCGCTTTTTATCACAGGATACAGGAATATCTAAGTTCCAAGATGGTGGTGCCCAGTATGAAAATGTAAGGGGTTTAAATATGAGAATGGCTTTGAAGAGCTTTGCATGCACAGGAGAAAATAAAAAGGAAACAGAAATTTTTTTTCCAACACCTCTGAGTGAAAAAATAAAGCCCAATAATCGAAAAAACAGTAAGGCTGATGAAATAAGTGTTAAAACTTCACCTTTTATTGAAATTCCGTGAGTAAAAAGACAAAGGCACAGCACACAGACTAGACTACCGCTGACGCGTTTCCTGCCCTATTGGGCACTTCATCAGAGCTACCTAACAGGTGTGTAAGGACTCCTTAAAAACAGGATATGAGCCCTACACACCTGCTGCATAATTAATTATAACAACAAAAAATTGTATTGTGAAATAAACATCCGATCAAACGTGAAATATAATAAACATTATGCATAACAAATAAACTTGAAAATATCGATCATAAACAAAAAAATATATACATTATTACATACTAAGACATATGCTTTCATATAAAATTGTATCATTTAGTAAGCACATTAAAAACGATAGTACAATTCTGCTTGTGGGCGATAACGATTCTTACTATTACTTAATATATGAATATCTGTCAAATACTTCCCAGTTTACTGTGGTTGGTATACACATATTGAGAACAATTGATATGAAAATATAAGAATATAAAGAGGGATTTGATATTCTAATAAACCTTAGTTAAAGCAGGATGTAAAATATATTCATGTATTGAGAAAAACACGGAGAGCAAAAGCAGTTACATGTGCCAACGTGTATTATATTATATAAAAGTCAAATGCCACAGAGTATAAACACATTGCAAAGACATAAAACTGCCTGCTCACCGTGAAACCAAACATGAATGATATATTACTATGTATTTGTATGATCTAGGCTATTTAGATCTATTATAAAATTTTAGCAAGAAGAGCTCACATTCTATACAGTCGACAAGTTGGTTAACATCGAAACCAGGTTTCTATAAATGCAATGTTAGACCTTGTAAGAGTTGCGGATATGTCACATGTGGGGATACTTTTACCTCTACTTGTACAGGTCAAACATTCAAGATTAAAGAGCATATTTCTTGCACTTCCACTTTTGTCATATATCTTTTGACCTGTAGGTCCTGTAATTTTCAATATACAGGGTTAACTTCAAGAATGCTCAAAGATCGTATAAGAGAGCACTTACTTTCTCTGGAGGCAGAAATTCCTAAAACCCCTGTGGCTAAGCACTTTGCTTCACATGGAATTAGTTCAACTGGTTTTACATTTCAAGGGATTGAGGTGGTTAAACTAGGACCCAGAGGTGGGAATAGATATGCAGCACTCAGTAAACTAGAAGTCTATTGGATACATACCTTGAAAACTGGTGCTCCTTTTGGTATTAATAAAATAAGTGACATCAAATTGTTTATTGATAATACGTAGATTATGGAATCATGTATCCTTAGTATTATATCTTCTTGTTTTTTAATGCCCTCATTGTTTCAATATTCATTTATTTTTTTCTATATATACATCTAGGATCTGGATTTTATAATAGATCTAAATAGCCTAGATCATACAAATACATAGTAATATATCATTCATGTTTGGTTTCACGGTGAGCAGGCAGTTTTATGTCTTTGCAATGTGTTTATACTCTGTGGCATTTGACTTTTATATAATATAATACACGTTGGCACATGTAACTGCTTTTGCTCTCCGTGTTTTTCTCAATACATGAATATATTTTACATCCTGCTTTAACTAAGGTTTATTAGAATATCAAATCCCTCTTTATATTCTTATATTTTCATATCAATTGTTCTCAATATGTGTATACCAACCACAGTAAACTGGGAAGTATTTGACAGATATTCATATATTAAGTAATAGTAAGAATCGTTATCGCCCACAAGCAGAATTGTACTATCGTTTTTAATGTGCTTACTAAATGATACAATTTTATATGAAAGCATATGTCTTAGTATGTAATAATGTATATATTTTTTTGTTTATGATCGATATTTTCAAGTTTATTTGTTATGCATAATGTTTATTATATTTCACGTTTGATCGGATGTTTATTTCACAATACAATTTTTTGTTGTTATAATTAATTATGCAGCAGGTGTGTAGGGCTCATATCCTGTTTTTAAGGAGTCCTTACACACCTGTTAGGTAGCTCTGATGAAGTGCCCAATAGGGCAGGAAACGCGTCAGCGGTAGTCTAGTCTGTGTGCTGTGCCTTTGTCTTTTTACTCACGGAATTTCAATAAAAGGTGAAGTTTTAACACTTATTTCATCAGCCTTACTGTTTTTTCGATTATTGGGCTTTATTTTTTCACTCAGAGGTGTTGGAAAAAAAATTTCTGTTTACTCATTACCACAAACGAGGGCTTAGCAGGGGAGCCCTTCCCAACACCTGTGGAACAAGCCGGGATGCTGCTATGAACACAGGCAGTATCTGTGACTGCTGCAACAAATTGCACTACTGAAAGTGGATATAATAGTTCCGTTTTCCTGGATCTCATCTGACATCGGATATCATTCTCAGAATTAAGTGAGTTTGTTACACGTTTTCATATTTGCTAGAATTATCTGGCTTATGTTTTGTTTACAAAGATGAGTCTTGCGAATGTAAGGGGTTAACGGTTCTTGTATTCAATTGCCACAGTTCAACACAGGTTTACCATAATTGTTTCACAATTGGATAAAGCGATACATTGTTTTAGCCAGCACGCATAGATACATTGTGCTGCTTACTTTACATCATTTTGTGCTTTTGATCCTCATATTGAATTGCACAGCCCGAGCTGTTTGTTTGCATTAGAAAATAAAAAGGCATAGGCCTCTATTTAACAAAGTCTGGTGGACCTGATCAGACAGTGCTGGTCAAATCCGCCAGACCTCGCTGAATACGGAGAGCAATACTCTTGTGAGCTGATGGTGCAACGCCGCCCCCTGCAGACTCAGGAGGTGTCAATCAACCCGATCGTACTCGATCGGGTTGAATTCCAGAGCAGGCGGACAGGTTATGGAGCAGCGGTCTTTGTGACCGCTGCTTCATAACTGCTGTTTCTGCAGGCTCGCCAGAAACACGGGGCATCAAGCTCCATTCGGAGCTTGATAGATAGGCCCCATAGTGAGTAGTAACCATGCTATTCTAGATGTACCCTACAATTTATTAATGTCCCTGTAAGGCCCATTTTAATAATACAAAGATACATTTGATTAGACCACTGATATTTGAAATAATGTCTCTCCTTTGGTACCTTTCAGTATCCCTGGAGTGAAAATTATAGTTTTCTACATTTATCTTATTTTTGGGAAAATAGAGAAAAAATAGTTGAATTGTTTCCCAGTATACAGTTACTGAATAAACTAAAACGTGAATGAGTGTACCTTATAACACTACTAACAAGCCAGGCATAGGATGGTCTGATAATAGTAAAGATCAAACTCTTATTATTCTGCTTCTGAACAGGAAAAGTGACTATGGGCCTGATGATAAAAGATTCTCCTGCTTGGAGAGACACTGTAGAGCAGACTTCACAGGGGCTGAAATCACTAAATGCTAAAAGAAAAAGGGCAGAACCTTCCAGCACTGCGAGATCTCTCACAAGATTCTAGACAGATAAATTTTGCTATACTTGTCTAAGAGGCATGCCCTGCATTTTTGTATGTGAAGGAGAGACTAGCCCAGCGCAATATAGCACTGCATGACATGAGAGTTTTGCCACACTTACACTTTGTGCTTTGTATTTTATATTACACTTCAGATTTAGGTTTTGCCATTTCTATTTTATATTTTAATACATTTAGATTTAGATCCAGCAGTGATTTTACAAATTCTGAACATGTTTTGAATGTTTCAGTGTTACTTTAATGAATTGGAATCATACTTTGTAAATTTCTGTGTACCTTTTACTAATTACATTGTACGCTGTATTTTCTCTAAAGTAAAACAGAGCTTCAGAAAGTGCGTATAACAGGAGAGTTCCCTGGGCTGAACAGGGGAGTTCCCAGGGTATGCCTGAAGCTCTCTCAATTCTTGTGAAATGCTGTAAGCCTTTTAAACAAATAGAGAGGCACCTCATGTGCATATCAGACAGTCTTTTCTAGAGTGATAGTGTGCACATAAATATGGATACTCACATTTAAAACAAGCACCCTAATGTGCTAGTAGACGCAGCTTAAGGTGTATCAGCTCACCCACTGCCGGTATCAGGATCAGCCCAGGAATCCTTGAAGTGTTATCAGATATGTCACGCTGTATAAACCAGGCATTATCCAACTACTCATAGAAGTAAATAAAAACAAAGTAGTGAATGCTGGGGAGCACACAAAAATCTCCCCTTACAATGCAACACGTTTCTCGGGGAGATTTTTGTATGCTCATGGCATTCACTACTTTGTTTTTATTGGCTTTTAATAAAATAATCGCCATTTCTACGAGTTGATCAGGGATTTCAGTTCCAGTCTGCAGAACTCACTAGCAGACCAGTTTTTTAGGATTACCGTGGATGAGAACAGATTAGTTGATAACAATAACTGAGCAGATGATTATGTGCTATAGTTCAGACATCCTGAAAATTTTGCTTGTTACTGGGTCTTGAGGATTGGCGTTGAAAAACTCTGCTGTGTATCATTTTGCATAAAGGTACTGTACATTAAACTGTAACTCACAGGCAGAGTTTTCTTCCCCTGCCATTGTTTACCTAATGTAATAGAGATGCAGAATATGTTGGCGCTTTATAAATATTGATGATGATAATAATAATAATAATAATAATAATAATAATAATAAAAAAATAATAGTAATACCACTAGACTCAACCAAGATCTAAGATTTCATACCTGTATCTGCATATACTTTTATTATCAGACTTCTGTAGAAGAAAATATTCTCAGTTTCTTAGTTGCTGCTTCAAGCAACAAAACTTATTTTTATGCCTGGGAATATGTTAATAATTCAGCTTTGTTATCTGGCAATAGCAATAAAAAACAGTGGGCTCCATTCCAATAAGTTTGAATTTGTAAACAAAAACATTGTATAGCAGCTCAGATGTATTTTAATTTCTTAATTAGATAATCAGAATTGACCACTGTCCCACATATTCCAGGACAGATGGGGAGCTCTACTTTGCTGCACTATTTGTTGTTTTCCCTTTTCCCACTTTACAGATGATCATGACCTGTGCCAACTCCGCCCAACCCCATCCACAGCAACTTGTGGTACCACCCCTCCAGTCATGGCTTTGCCCACAAAACTCCCATGGGCCATTTCCTGCTATTACGCTTATTGTCCAAACATAGCACATTTTAGAATTAAACCAACAATTCCACCCTTGTACTATTTGGCCTATATTTGCTATAAATTACAAACACCTAGATTACAAGTTTTGCGTTCGGGTTTTAACACTGAAAAAAATGTCATTTTTTGGTTTAAAACAGCACCGCAGCCATTACAAGTCTTGTCGGTATAGCTGTATAGCCATTACGAGTTTTGCGGTGAAGCTAAAAAGCTTGTGTTCCAGCTTATACCGACAAAATTCGTTTCACGTTCTGAGAGCAGTAGTTATGAGTTTTACGCTACAAAACTGTTACATAAAACTCATAACTAAACTGTTACAACGTACATTAACACCCATAAACTACCTATTAATCCCTAAGCTGAGGCCCTCCCACATCGCAAACACTATAATAAAGTTATTTACCCCTAATCTGCCGCTCCCGACATCACCGCCACTAATAACATTTATTAACCCCTATTCTGCCGCTCCCCGACATTGCCACCCCTATACTAAAGTTATTTACCCCTTTTTCCCCGCACCTCAACATCGCCTACACTATAATAAAGCTATTAACCCCTATTCAGCTGCTCCCCAACACCGCCGCCACTATAATAAACCTATTAACCCCTAAACAGCAAGCCCCCCACAACGAAATATACTAAATTAAACTATTAACCCCTAAACCGGAAGCCCCCCACAATGAAATATACTAAATTAAACTATTAACCCCTTAACCAGAAGCCCCCCACAACAAAATGTACTAAATTAAACTATTAACCCCTAAACCGGAAGCCCCCCACAACGAAACATACTAAATTAAACTATTAACCCCTAAACCAAAAGCCCCCACATAGCAATACACCTATTTAAACTAGTAACCCCTAAACCTAATGCCCCCCTAACTTTATATTAAAATTACAATTTCCTTATCTTAAATTACATTAAAACTTACCTGTCAAATTAAAAAAAAAGTTTAAACTAACAATTAAACTAATATAACTATTAAACTAAAATTAAACTAAGTACCAATTAAAGAAAACTAAAATACACATTAACAAATCCTAACACTACTATAAAAATTACAAAATATCTATGTGCGGAGGTGGAGGTCCAGGCGAAGGTCCAAGGCGGAGGTCCATTGATCCGACGTGGAGGTCCTCTTCATGCGATCGTCCGCCGCACACTGAGGATTGAAATGCATGGTACCCCTATTAAACTGGGGGTACCATTGCATTCCCATTGGCTGAAAAATTTGAATCAGCCAATAGGAATTAGGGCTGCTAAAATCCTATTGGCTGTTCAAATCAGCCAATAGGATTTAAGCAGCTCTCATTCTATTGGCTGATTATCCGCCTTGGACCTCCACCTTGGACCTTTGCCTGGACCTCCGCCTCCGCGCATCCATGCTCCGCCTCCACAGGGATGAAGAAGATGCCGGTCCCGCGATGGATGAAAATGGAGCCGTCTGGATGAAGATGCCGTCTGGATGAAGATGGAGCCACCGGGATGAAAATCGTTCAAACGGGACTTCAACAACTGTGAGTACCTAAAGAGGGGTTAGTGTTAGGTTTTTTTAAACTTTGTGGGTGTTTTTTTTTAGTTTAGGGTGGGCACTCTTAAAAGAGCTGAATGCCCTTTTAAGAGCAACAAAAGAGCTGAATGCCCTTTTCAGGGCAATGGGTAGATTAGATTTTTTTAGATAGTTTTTTTATTTTGTGGGTTTGGGTGGGTGGGGTTTTTTAATGTTAGTAGGTCTTTATATTTTTTTTCAGGTAAAAGAGCTGTTTAACTTAGGGCAATGCCCTACAAAAGTCCCTTTTAAGGGCTATTGGTAGTTTATTCTAGATTAGGTTTCTTTTATTTTGGGTTTGTTTTTTGAAAATGGGTATTAGAATAGGAATAATTGTATTATATTATTTTTAATATTTTGTTTGTTATTTTGTGTAATTTTTTTTTTCATTTTGGGGTGCTTTTTTATTTTTAGATTAGGGGTTGGGCATTTCATAAAAGAGCTGAATGCCATATTAAGGGCTGGAAAAAGAGCTGAATGCCCATTTAAGGACAATGCCCATACAAATGGCCTTTTCAGGGCAATGGGTAGATTAGGTTTTACTTTATTTTTATTTTGTGTGTTTGGGGGGTGGGGGTTTGTATACTGTTAGGGGGTGTTTGTTTTTCTTTTGTAGAAAAGAGCTGATTTCTTTAGGGCAATGCCCTACAAAAGGCCCTTTTAAGGACCCTTGGTAGTTTATTATAGATTAGGGATTTTTATTTTGGCGTGGGGTTTTTTTTTTTTTTAAAGAGTATTAGAATAGGAATAATTTTTATTATTTTGTATAATTTTGTTTGTTATTTTTTTGTAATGATAGGTTTTTTTATTTTTTGTAATTTTAGTGTTTTTTATTTTTTGTAATAGTAGTTTTTTTATTTTTTGAAACGTTAGGTTTTAGTGTAAGACAACTTAGGTTTTATTTCACAGTTAAGTTTGTATTTATTTTAACTAGGTGGTTAGTAAATAGTTAATAACTATTTACTAACTAGTCTACCTAGTTAAAATAAATACAAACGTACCTTTGAAATAAAAATAAAACCTAAGCTAGCTACAATAAAACTATTAGTTATATTGTAGCTAGCTTAGATTTTATTTCACATGTAAGTTAGTATTTAGTTTTAAATAGGTACTATTTAGTTAATAATTGTAACTTTAATTTAGCTCTATTTTAATTATGTTAAAGTTAGGGGGTGTTAGGTTTAGGGTTACGTTTAGGGTTACGTTACGGTTAGGGGTTAATAGTTTAATTTAGGTTGTTGTGATGTGGGGGGCTGGCAGTTTAGGGGTTAATAGGCTTATTTAGTGGTAGTGATGTGGGAGGCCAGAGGTTTAGGGGTTAATAGCTTTATTTAGTGGCGGCGATGTTGGGGTGCAGCGGAATAGGGGTTAATAGATTTATTATAGTGTGGGCGATGTTGGGTGCGAGGGAATAGGGGTTAATAACTTAAGTATAGTGGCGGCGATATCGGGAGCAGCAGACTAGGGGTCAATAGATTTATTTAGGTGGCGCTGATATCGGGAGCTGCAGATTAGGGTTAATAACATTATGTAGGTGTCTGCAATGTCCGGGGCAGCAGATTAGGGGTGTTTAGGCTTAGGGTTTATGTTAGGGTGTTAGGTTTAAACATTAAAAAATTTTTCCCCATAGACATCAATGGGGTTGCGTTATGGAGCTTTTCATTCCGCAATCGCAAGTGTTAGTTTTTTTCTAACACTCTCTCCCCATTGATGTCTATGGAGAAAGCGTGCACGAGCACGTCAAAGCAGCACTTGTATTTTATGTGGTATGGAGCTCATGGCAACCATATCGCACGCACAAGCTGGCTGTTTCAAAATTTGTAATGGCTGTGCTATAGAGGGTGAAATAACGCAACTTTGGTTAAATTCCCTATAGTGCGCATAACTCGTAATCTACCTGAAAGATACCTAGACATATGGGGTATTCTTAAAATGAGGACAACATAATCTATTTGGAGATATTTTTCTTTAGCTACACTAGTTTTGTAGAAATGGTTGTAAAGAAAACTGCAAAAAATGCTTTTTTTCAGTATTAAATTCCTATTTATTTTTATTTTATGTACCCATAAAGAGTATCACAAGAAAGCACTGTTTGTCTGTTAAAAACGGCATAAAATAAGTATATGTGCACTTAACAAGAGAACGCATAATTATGGTCTTTTAAGCAAGAAACTGGGATAAATCTCTTAAGGGGATAACAAATATGTGTTTTAATTTTCTGAAGGTTTAGAATATAAATTGGAATGATTGGACTACCATTATCACATTCTCCCTATACAGGGTACTGCAAATATTTTTGTGGCCAAAATGCAATAGAAATAAGTTAGATAAAAGGGTTATTATGTTTTTGGGCACTACACAGGGGAATTCTGATTCACTGCAAATCTGGGGCGCGATCCGATATAGATCGCTGTTTGCGGCGCAAGCGAGGGAACTGGCGTCGCCCGCAGTTTCAGCTCGCAACTCGAGCTATCCTATATAAGTCGCCATCAGATGCTAACGTGCCGTAAGTCTGACAAACCAGCGATGTCCAGAAATCTGCGCAAGTACAAATTTCTGGCGTCGCCAGTGACTTGCGCCACGTTAGAAACTGCCGGCGCCTATAAAACCTGACTAAAGTCTAAAACACCCGCACTGTCTAACACGCCTCCCTAACATAGCCCGACAAGTCTAACACGCCTCCCTAACATAGCCCGACACGTATAACCCTCTATCCGCTATCCCCCCTCACTATCCTAACAATAAAAAAGCTATTAACCCCTAAACCGCCGCTCCCGTACCCCGCCGCAACCTAATAAAGTTATTAACCCCTAAACCGCCGCTCCCGTACCCCGCCGCCAGCTATATTATATCTATAACCCCCTAAAGTGAGCCCCTAACACTGCCGCCATCTATATTAAAATTATTAACCCCTAATGTAAGCCCCTTACACCGCCGCCATCTCTATTAAAATGATTAACCCCTTATTTAATCTACCTACCCCGCCGCCAGCTATATTATCTATATTAACCCTAAGTATATTATAGTTAATATAGGTATTACATTATATATATTAACTATATTAACCCTAATTATATTAGGGTTAATATAGTTAATATAGTTACTATAGTATTTATATTAACTATATTAACTCTATCTAACCCTAACACCCCTAACTAAATTTATATTAAATTAATCTAATTCATTTATAAACTAAAATATTCCTATTTAAATCTAAATACTTACCTATAAAATAAACCCTAAGATAGCTACAATATAATTAATAATTACTTTGTAGCTATGTTAGGGTTAATATTTATTTTACAGGTAAATTGTTAATTATTTTAAGTAGGTATAATAGCTATTAAATAGTTATTAACTATTTAATATCTACCTAGTTAAAATAATTACCCAATTACCTGTAAAATAAATCCTAACCTAAGTTACAAATACACCTACACTATCAATAAATTAAATAAACTACAAACATCTATCTAAAAATACAATTAAATTAACTAAACTAAATTACAAAAAAAAATAAACACTAAATTACAAAAAATAAAAAAAGATTACAAGATTTTTAAGCTAATTACACCTATTCTAAGCCCCCTAATAAAATAATAAACCCCCAAAATAAAAAAAATTCCCTGCCCTATTCTAAATTAAACAAATTTCAAAGCTCTTTACCTTACCAGCCCTTAAAAGGGCCTTTTGTGGGGCATGCCCCAAAGAATTCAGCTCTTTTGCATACAAATACAATACCCCCCCCCCCCATTACAACCCACCACCCACATACCCCTATTCTAAAACCACCCAAACCCCCCTTAAAAAAGCCTAACACTACCCCCCTGAAGATCTCCCTACCTTGTCTTCACCACACCGGGCCGAACTCCTGATCCGATCCGGGCGATGTCTTCCTCCAAGCGGCAAAGAAGAATTCTTCCTCCGGCGATGTCTTCCTCCAAGCGGCAAAGAAGAATTCTTCCTCCGGCGACGTCTTCCTCCAAGCGGCAGCAAAGTCTTCATTCTTCCGGCGGCATCTTCAATCTTCTTTCTTCGCTCCGCGCGGAGCATCCATCCCGGACGACTACTGAACTTGGAATGAGGTACCTTTAAATGACGTCATCCAAGATGGCGTCCGCCGAATTCCGATTGGCTGATAGGATTCTATCAGCCAATCGGAATTAAGTTAGAAAAATCTGATTGGCTGATTGAATCAGCCAATCAGATTCAAGTTCAATCCGATTGGCTGATCCAATCAGCCAATCAGATTGAGCTCGCATTCTATTGGCTGATCGGAACAGAAGTTTTCTCCATTTTCGCCACGTAAGTCCTTACGCTGCATATTGGATACCAAACTGCGCAGGTTTGGTATACCTGCCTATAGCCCAAAAAACTACGGGCGACGGCAGAAATATACGCGCGTAACTTCTAGGTTACGCCGTATATGTGATACCAAACCCGCGCAAATATTGGCGTCGCCGGCTTTTGCGGGCGACGATTTTTATCGGATGGACCCCCTGAAGCTTCCCCCTGCCCTGTGCTCACAACTGTACTGGCGACCATAACTAAGATGGCCGCCGACAGTGAAATAACAGCACCACGTGTGTGCTGCAGACAACTCTTTGCTGGAATGTAAAGTAACAGGAGGTTGATGAAACAGCTTATGAAAGTGTCAGGAGGTAGACAGTCACAATAACTCTTACACAGCCACAACACAGACAAAAGTGCAGAAAAGTGGAAATCTTAGCTGCGTGAGCTACAGTATGTATCAAATATTATTAGTACATAGCTCACAGCAGGTAAACTCCTTCACTACCTGCCAGAGCTGTTAAATTACAGCTATCCAAAAAGGTTCTTGCACTCTGCAGGGTAGCCTAGAAAATGGGGTGATAATCAGTTACAGTTTTGTGGAGCCCTGTTCATCAAAGGCTTACAATACAGGTGCAGTGATTGAAGGTACTGGTAAATAATTTTTAGGGAAACAGATTGTTGTTTGAGTGGAAAGTTAAATAGTAAAGGCTTATTGGGACATGAAACCCCAAATTTTTCTTTCTTCATTCAGATAGAGAATACAATTTTTAATAAGTTTCCAGTTTACTTCTATGACAAAATTTTGTCATGCTCATGTTATTCTTTAATAACGAGATATCCAGATATGTAGCGTGCCCATGTCTGCAGCACCACATGACAGGAAATAGTGCTATCACATGACAGGAAATAGTGCTATTAAACTGGTAGTGAGAAAGATGAGGCGCTAGAGAATTGACCCTGCTAGATTAGTGTATTACATGACAGGAAATAGTGCTATCACAAGGAAGTGTAGCCGGCACCCTTTTGATTAAGATGTTGAATCTTTATTGAAGTCACATTAAAAACCAGGAGATCACACCTTATATGTTTCGGCTACATTGTCTTACTCATAAGACACGAGTACACTCCTGAACTTACCTTCATGCTTTTCAACAAAGAATAACAAGAAAACGAAGACGGGTTGATAGTAGAAGTATAACAGAACGTTTTTTAAAATTGCCTGTTCTATCCGAATTATGAAAGAAAATGTTTGGCTTTAATGATGTGGGCAGTTCAATTTAGTATAAAAAATGGTAATAAATACAATAACATTCAGATGGTAGCATACAGGTGTAAAGCTGTTGTATTGTGCATTTTAAGTCCAAACCTTACATCAATAATTATATATTTATGAAGTATACCATTAATACATTTAGGGCCAGATTACAAGTGGAGCAGTATTTTGCGTTTTCGCTATAGCCAAAACTCCTCTAGAATTAAGATTTTTGCACTAGTCGGATTGCGTTGGTATTACAAGTTGAAGGTAAACTTTTTTTGCTCTAGCGGTAACTTGACAAGAGCAAAAATCCAAACTCAGGGAAATTCAGGAAACATTGTTTTAAAACTTTATTGGGTCTATCAAGCGCCTCCCGCTCTCCCTGCTCACCGTTCACCTTAACAAAGATAGCCGCCACGCATGCACAGTGCTTTTATTTCACTGCCAGCGGTTGTCTTAGTTAAGGTCACCAGCTGACAGGTATTTATAATAGGCAGAGATAGGAGCCCCTCTATGGAGGGTGTCTGTAGGCACATGCCTACTCTGCCTTATTATAAATCCAGCCCTGATTGTTGGTTTTATTTTAGTTCTTTGAATGCAGTGCCAGAACTATGCTGCTTATGTTAGTTGCTACCGATAAAGGTGCTGGATGGGATGTCGCAGTGATTAGGCTTTTTATGGCTACTGTGTTGTTAAATGTGCTGAATGAAAAGAGATACAGCTAACAAAATAGATTTTGTTTGCATAGAGCATAGACATTACACTTTAAGAAGATGTTAGTGTTAGCAATGGATCCTCAGGTGAATACTTGCATGCAAATAATTTTTTGGTGTTATTATAATCTATATTTCTCTTGTAAGGTGTATCCAGTCCACGGATCATCCATTACTTGTGGGATATTCTCATTCCCAACAGGAAGTTGCAAGAGGAAACCCACAGCAGAGCTGCAATATAGCTCCTCCCCTAACTGTCATAGCCAGTCATTCTCTTGCAACTCTCAACAAGCAAGGAGGTCGTAAGAGAGAGTGGTTAAATATAGCTAGTTTATTTTCTTCAATCAAAAGTTGTTATTTTTAAATAGTACCGGAGTTGTGCTATTTTATCTCAGGCAGTAAATAGAATCTGCCTGAGGTTTCTATGATCTTAGCAGGTTGTAACTAAGATCCATTGCTGTTCTCACTATGTCTGTGATTACACAGATGAGGTAAAACTTCAGCGAGAGAATGGCGTGCAGTTTATTCTGCTATCAGGTATTTGCAGCTATAACTTTTTCTAGAGATTGAAAAACACTAGAAAATGCTGCTGATACCGGATTAATGTAAGTTAAGCCTGAATACAGTGATTTAATAATAACTGGTATCATGCTTACTCCCAGGGGTAATACCCTTATGATATTTACAATATAAAACGTTTGCTGGCATGTTTAATCGTTTTTATATATACTTTGGTGATAAAACTTTATTGGGGCCTAGTTTTTTCCACATGGCTGGCTTAAATTTTGCCTAGAAACAGTTTCCTGAGGCTTTCCACTGTGTTACTATGAGTGGGAGGGGCCTATTTTAACGCTTTTTTGTGCAGTTAAAATTACAAACTGTGACATCCAGCTTCCCTCAGGAGTCCCCTGTATGCTATAGGACATCTCTAAAGGGCCCAAAGGCTTTCCAAAGTCGTTTATTGGGGAAGGTAGGGCTACAGCTTGCTGTGGCAGTTGGTTGTGACTGTTAAAAAACGTCTATTTCGTTTTTTGATCCGTTTTTTGAACTAAGGGGTTAATCATCCATTTGCAAGTGGGTGCAATGCTCTGCTAGTCTATTACATACACTGTAAAAATTTTGTTTGATTTACTGCATTTTTTCACTGTTTTTCACTGTTTTTCAAATTCTGACAAAATTTGTTTCTCTTAAAGGCACAGTACCGTTTTTTATATTTGCTTGTTAACTTGATTTAAAGTGTTTTCCAAGCTTGCTAGTCTCATTGCTAGTCTGTATAAACATGTCTAACATAGAAGAAACTCCTTGTTCATTATGTTTAAAAGCCATGGTGGAACCCCCTCTTAGAATGTGTACCAAATGTACTGATTTCATTTTAGGCAATAAAGATAATTTTCTCTCTTTTAAAATTTTTTATCACCAGAGAAATCTGACGAGGGGGAAGTTATGCCGACTAACTTTCCCCATGTGTCAGACCCTTTGACTCCCGCTTAAGGGACTCACGCTCAAATGGCGCCAAGTACATCTAGGGCGCCCATAGCGTTTACTTTACAAGACATGGCGGCAGTCATGGATAATACACTGTCAGCGGTATTAGCCAGACTACCTGAATTTAGAGGTAAGCGAGATAGCTCTGGGGTGAGACAAAATGCAGAGCATACTGACGCTTTAAGAACCATGTCTGATACTGCCTCACAATATGCAGAAGCTGAGGAAAGAGAGCTTCAGTCAGTGGGTGATGTTAATGACTCAGGAAGATACCTGATTCTAATATTTCTACATTTAAATTTAAGCTTGTACACCTCCGTGTGTTGCTTAGGGAGGTTTTAGCTGCTCTGAATGACTGTGATTCCATTGCAGTGCCAGAGAAATTGTGTAGACTGGATAAATACTATGCAGTGCCGGTGTGTACTGATGTTTTTCCAATACGTAAAAGGTTTACAAAAATTATTAATAAGGAATGGGATAGACCAGGTGTGCCTTTCTCTTCCCCTCCTATTTTTAGAATAATGTTTCCAATAGACGCCACCACACGGGACTTATGGCAGACAGTCCCTAAGGTGGAGGGAGCAGTTTCTACTCTAGCAAAGCGTACTACTATCCCTGTCGAGGACAGTTGCGCTTTTTTAGATCCAATGGATAAAAAATTAGAAGGTTACCTTAAGAAAATATTTATTCAACAAGGTTTTATCCTACAGCCCCTTGCATGCATTGCCCCTGTCACTGCTGCTGCGGCGTACTGGTTTGAGTCTCTGGAAGAGGCTTTACAGGTAGCGACTCCATTGGATGACATACTTGGCAAACTTAGAGCACTTAAGCTAGCCAATTCTTTTATTTCTGATGCCATTGTTCATTTGACTAAACTTACGGCTAAGAATTCTGGTTTTGCTATACAGGCGCGCAGAGCGCTATGGCTTAAATCATGGTCAGCTGACGTGACTTCAAAATCTAAGCTACTTAACACTCCCTTCAAGGGGCAGACCCTATTCGGGCCTGGTTTGAAGGAGATTATTGCTGATATCACTGGAGGAAAAGGTCATGCCCTTCCTCAGGACAGGTCCAAATCTAGGGCCAAACAGTCTAATTTTCGTGCCTTTCAAAACTTCAAGGCAGGTGCGGGATCAACTTCCTCTAATAATAAACAAGAGGGAACTTTTGCTCAATCTAAGACGGTCTGGAGACCAAACCAGACCTGGAAAAAAGGTAAGCAGGTCAAAAAAGCCTGCTGCTGCCTCTAAGACAGCATGAAGGAACGGCCCCCTATCCGGTAATGGATCTAGTAGGGGGCAGACTTTCACTCTTCACCCAGGCGTGGGCAAGAGATGTTCAGGATCCCTGGGCATTGGAAATTATATCCCAGGGATATCTTCTAGACTTCAAAGCTTCCCCCCCAAAAGGGAGATTTCACCTTTCACAATTATCTGCACACCAGATAAAGAGAGAGGCATTCTTACACTGTGTATGAGACCTCCTAGTTATGGGAGAGAACAGGAACAGGGTTTTTACTCAAATCTGTTTGTGGTTCTCAAAAAAGAGGGAATCTTCAGACCAATTTTGGATCTAAAGATCTTAAACAAATTCCTCAAAGTTCCGTCGTTCAAGATGGAAACTATTCGTACCATCCTACCACTGATCCAGGAGGGTCAATATATGACTACAGTGGATCTAAAGGATGCTTATCTTCACATTCCGATACACAAAGATCATTATCGGTTTCTCAGGTTTGCCTTCCAAGACAGGCATTACCAGTTGTAGCTCTTCCCTTTGGATTAGCTACAGCCCCAAGAATCTTTACAAAGGTTCTAGTGTCGCTTATGGCGGTCCTAAGGCCGCGGGGCATAGCAGTAGCCCCTTATTTAGACGACATCCTGATACAGGCGTCAAACTTCCAAATTGCCAAGTCTCATACGGACGTAGTACTGGCATTTCTGAGGTCGCATGGGTGGAAAGTGAACGAGGAAAAGAGTTCTCTATCCCCACTCACAAGAGCTTCCTTTCTAGGGACTCTGATAGATTCTATAGAAATGAAAATTCACCTGACGGAGTCCAGCTTATCAAAGCTTCTAAATTCCTGCCGGGTTCTTTTTTCCATTCCGCGCCCTTCGGTGGCTCAGTGTATGGAAGTAATCGGCTTAATGGTAGCGGCAATGGACATAGTGCCGTTTGCACGCTTACATCTCAGATCGCTGCAACTATGCATGCTCAGTCAACTGAATCTGGACCAAGAGACCAGGGATTCTTTTCCCTGGTAGCTATCTCGGGTCCATCTGTCCAAAGGTATGACCTTTCGCAGGCCACATTGGACAATTGTAACAACAAATGCCAGCCTTCTAGGTTGGGGTGCAGTCTGGAACTCCCTGAAGGCTCAGGGATCGTGGACTCAGGAGGAGTCTCTCCTTCCAATAAATATTCTGGAACTAAGAGCGATATTCAAGGCTCTTCAGGCTTGGCCTCAGTTAGCAACTCTGAGGTACATCAGATTTCAGTCGGACAACATCACGACTGTAGCTTACATCAACCATCAAGGGGGAACAAGAAGTTCCCTAGAGATGTTAGAAGTTTCAAAAATAATTCGCTGGGCAGAGATTCACTCTTGCCACCTATCAGCTATCCATATCCCAGGTGTAGAGCACTGGGAGGCGGATTTTCTAAGTCATCAGACTTTTCATCCGGGAGAGTGGGAACTCCATCCGGAGGTATTTGCACAACTGATTCATCGTTGGGGCAAACCAGAACTGGATCTCATGGCATCTCGCCAGAACGCCAAGCTTCCGTGTTACGGATCCAGGGATCCCAAGGCGACGCTGATAGATGCTCTTGCAGCGCCCTGGTCTTTCAACCTGGCTTATGTGTTTCCACCGTTTCCTCTGCTCCCTCGACTGATTGCCAAGATCAAGCAGGAGAGAGCATCAGTGATTCTGATAGCACCTGCGTGGCCACGCAGGACCTGGTATGCAGATCTAGTGGACATGTCATCCTTTCCACCATGGTCTCTGCCTCTGAGACAGGACCTTCTACTTCAGGGTCCTTCCAACCATCCAAATCTAATTTCTCTGCGGCTGACTGCCTAGAGATTGAACGCTTGATTTTATCAAAGCGTGGCTTCTCCGAGTCAGTTATTGATACCTTAATACGGACACGAAAGCCTGTCACCAGGAAAATTTACCATAAGGTATGGCGTAGATACCTTTATTGGTGTGAATCCAAGGGTTACTCATGGAGTAAGGTCAGGATTCCTAGGATATTATCTTTTCTCCAAGAAGGTTTGGAAAAAGGATTGTCAGCTAGTTAAGCGTCTGGCAGATGTTCCAGACGTTCAGGCATTTTGTCAGGCTTTAGTTAGAATCAAGCCTGTGTTTAAACCGGTTGCTCCATCATGGAGCTTAAACTTGGTTCTTAAGATTCTTCAAGAAGTTCCGTTTGAACCTCTTCATTCCATAGATATCAAACTTTTATCTTGGAAAGTCCTTTTTTTGGTAGCTATTTCCTCGGCTCGTAGAGTCTCCGAGTTATCTGCCTTACAATGTGATTCTCCTTATCTGATTTTTCATACAGATAAGGTAGTCCTGCGTACCAAATCTGGGTTTTTACCTAAGGTGGTATCTAACAAGAATATCAATCAAGAGATTGTTGTTCCATCCTTGTGTTTCACAATCTGGACGTGGTCCGTGCTTTAAAGTTTTTACTTACAAGCTACTAAAGATTTTCGTCAAACATCTGCTTGGTTTGTTGTCTTCTCTGGACAGAGGAGAGATCAAAAGGCTTCGGCAACCTCTCCTTCTTTTTGGCTAAGAAGCTTAATCCGCTTAGCCTATGAGACTGCTGGACAGCAGCCTCCTGAAAGGATTACAGCTCATTCCACTAGAGCTGTGGCTTCCACTTGGGCCTTTAAAAATGAGGCTTCTTTTGAACAGATTTGCAAGGCGGCGACTTGGTCTTCGCTTCATACTTTTTCAAAATTTTGCAAATTTGATACTTTTGCTTCTTCGGAGGCTATATTTGGGAGAAAGGTTTTACAGGCAGTGTTTCCTTCCATTTAAGTTCCTGCCTTGTCCCTCCCTTCATCCGTGTACTTTAGCTTTGGTATTGGTATCCCACAAGTAATGGATGATCCGTGGACTGGATACACCTTACAAGAGAAAACACAATTTATGCTTACCTGATAAATTTATTTCTCTTGTGGTGTATCCAGTCCACAGCCCGCCCTGTCATTTTAAGGCAGGTAATTTTTAAATTTAAACTACAGTAACCACTGCACCCTATTGTTCCTCCTTTCTCTGCTTGTTTTCGGTCGAATGACTGGCTATGACAGTTAGGGGAGGAGCTATATTGCAGCTCTGCTGTGGGTTTCCTCTTGCAACTTCCTGTTGGGAATGAGAATATCCCACAAGTAATGGATGATCTGTGGACTGGATACACCACAAGAGAAATACATTTATCAGGTAAGCATAAATTGTGTTATAGTTTTGGCACTGCATTCATAGCATGTAACCTGTGATATATGTGTAGTGCAATTCATAATGTCTAAATTTTCACCACTTTATTCCCAATTATCCATTTTACATCCCAGAGTGTATTAAATTGCTTAGAAATAGGTCCTTTACCAATATTTTGTCATTTGAAATAGCTACTTTTGACGATTGACACCGTCACATATGCTGACAATTTAAAAACTGCAGTATTGGCTATAGAAAACCTACTTATACAAGAGGCAGCAACAGAATTTCCAGGGGGGACAGGGGGAAGGGACATAGAGCCAATTTGAAAGGGTTTTCCTGTAGAATCTTTGGATACAACAAACACTTATTAGCTTGTCTAAGTATATTGTCCATTTAAAATCTGCCTATCACACACTTAATTGAGAATTCAAAAGGATGTCCTAGTGTAAAAAAAAACACTTTTATTTTTGAACAAAGTTCCCTTTACATTTTTTGATCTAGGTGGAGTGAATGGGGTCTATTTATCAAGCTCCGAACGGAGCTTGATGCCCCGTGTTTCTGGTGAGCCTTCAGGCTAGCCAAAAACACAAGATATGAAGCAGCAAATCTGCAGGGGGCGGCATTGCACCAGCAGTTCACAAGAACTGCTGGTGTAATGATAAATGCCGACAGCGTATGCTGTCGGCATTTATCGATGTGCGGCGGACTTGGTTCGCTATAGCGGATCATGTCCGTCCGCACAATGATAAATGGACTCCCATTACTCCTGATAAGGATTTGGATGGTTATCCAGTCAGGAGCAGGATATGTACATATGCTCAGTAATTAAATCAAATAATATAAATGGACAAATTAACTCACAGTAGATTGGGGGGAAAATAAGTTCTATATTTTACGTGACCCTTTATCTGTAACATTTAAAATTAAAATAATATTTATGTTAAAAATAACTAAGAGTGTTCTAAAATGTATAATCTATTTGCAGATTTTGTGGCATAGAATCGCTCGAAAGGTCCAGCTTGATCTGGATAATAGTTATCCAGATTTCTCACCAGACACTGCTCATATTAGAGAAGATACTAGCTGGATGGTATCTCCTGTCCCAAGAAGGTTGCAGACCAGACATGTGGATATTGGAGACACAGCACCATGTAATACTGAACGCTTTAACAGGGCTCTGCTGTCTTCTGCCCAAGGAATCCAGGTACAAGATAGTTATTGCTTTTGGAAATAAATAAATAAGAAAGCTTATGTTTCTTTCATAAGGTGGTGAGAGTCCACAAGCCATTACTTCTGGGACTCAACTCCTGGCCACTAGGAGGAGGCAAAGATACTCAAACATTCCAAGAGCTGTCTCTGCCACCTCTCTGGTGTCTCAATCTCTTTTGCTCACCCCCCCTTTTGCTCTCTCTCTCCCCCTCTTTCGCTCTCCCACCCTTTTGCACTCTCTCCTCCCTCTCTTTTGCTCTCTCCTCCATATTTTGCGCTCTCTCTCCCCTCTCTTTTGCTCTCTCTCTCTCCTCTCTTTTGCTCTCTCTCCCCTCTCTTTTGCTCTCTCTCTCCCCCCCCTTTTGCTCTCTCTCTCACCCCCTCTTTTGCTCTCTCTCCCCCCTCTTTTGCGCTCTCTCCTTCTCTTTTGCGCTCTCTCAGGCCACGTCCACTCCCACCCAACCACACCCACCCGACCCGTTCCCGCCACGCCACGCCACATCACGGCACTCCTGCCGGTCATGCCCACTCGTCATGGCAGTTCCGCCCTACCATGCCCACCGACCAGTTCCCGCCCGGCCACGCCCCATCACGACACTCATCACGGCCGCTCCGACCGACCACGCCCCTGGCCATGCCCCGCACACCCTCTGCTCTGCTGTCAGATCCTAAAGGCCAGGTATATTTGTCCTTGCGCAGTCTCTACTGCGTATGACTGCATCGGACAAACATACTTGGCCTTTTATTATATAGGATTACATCCTTTAGAAGGGAGATGATTTTCATATACTATTACATTATATTCTTTGTAATCTTGTTCCTGTTGAGCTCATCAGCTCAACTTTCCATTGCTTATTTGGATCTCATTATTTATATTCAGATTAATCCTGCATTTCTTTCTATAGGTGTTTGTTTACCTTTTGTAAGTATTTCACAGAGAAGTAATTCTGAAATTTTGCCCCATACATTAAAGATTTTAGTTGCTCCACCATTTTGGAAATTTGGCAGTTATGCTTTCTTCAGATATGTGCAAACGTACTTCTAATGTCACTGTCTTTAGTAGATACATTATTAGATTATTTTTTTTGTAAAATATATATATATTCCTATATATCTATATGAATATATGCAGATATATATATATATATATATATATATATATATATATATATATATATATATATATATATATATATATACTACATAGAGAGAGATATGCTGTACAGGGAGTGCAGAATTATTAGGCAAATGAGTATTTTGACCACATCATCCTCTTTATGCATGTTGTCTTACTCCAAGCTGTATAGGCTCGAAAGCCTACTACCAATTAAGCATATTAGGTGATGTGCATCTCTGTAATGAGAAGGGGTGTGGTCTAATGACATCAACACCCTATATCAGGTGTGCATAATTATTAGGCAACTTCCTTTCCTTTGGCAAAATGGGTCAAAAGAAGGACTTGACAGGCTCAGAAAAGTCAAAAATAGTGAGATATCTTGCAGAGGGATGCAGCACTCTTAAAATTGCAAAGCTTCTGAAGCGTGATCATCGAACAATCAAGCGTTTCATTCAAAATAGTCAACAGGGTCGCAAGAAGCGTGTGGAAAAACCAAGGCGCAAAATAACTGCCCATGAACTGAGAAAAGTCAAGCGTGCAGCTGCCAAGATGACACTTGCCACCAGTTTGGCCATATTTCAGAGCTGCATCATCACTGGAGTGCCCAAAAGCACAAGGTGTGCAATACTCAGAGACATGGCCAAGGTAAGAAAGGCTGAAAGACGACCACCACTGAACAAGACACACAAGCTGAAACGTCAAGACTGGGCCAAGAAATATCTCAAGACTGATTTTTCTAAGGTTTTATGGACTGATGAAATGAGAGTGAGTCTTGATGGGCCAGATGGATGGGCCCGTGGCTGGATTGGTAAAGGGCAGAGAGCTCCAGTCCGACTCAGACACCAGCAAGGTGGAGGTGGAGTACTGGTTTGGGCTGGTATCATCAAAGATGAGCTTGTGGGGCCTTTTCGGGTTGAGGATGGAGTCAAGCTCAACTCCCAGTCCTACTGCCAGTTTCTGGAAGACACCTTCTTCAAGCAGTGGTACAGGAAGAAGTCTGCATCCTTCAAGAAAAACATGATTTTCATGCAGGACAATGCTCCATCACACGCGTCCAAGTACTCCACAGCGTGGCTGGCAAGAAAGGGTATAAAAGAAGAAAATCTAATGACATGGCCTCCTTGTTCACCTGATCTGAACCCCATTGAGAACCTGTGGTCCATCATCAAATGTGAGATTTACAAGGAGGGAAAACAGTACACCTCTCTGAACAGTGTCTGGGAGGCTGTGGTTGCTGCTGCACGCAATGTTGATGGTGAACAGATCAAAACACTGACAGAATCCATGGATGGCAGGCTTTTGAGTGTCCTTGCAAAGAAAGGTGGCTATATTGGTCACTGATTTGTTTTTGTTTTGTTTTTGAATGTCAGAAATGTATATTTGTGAATGTTGAGATGTTATATTGGTTTCACTGGTAAAAATAAATAATTGAAATGGGTATATATTTGTTTTTTGTTAAGTTGCCTAATAATTATGCACAGTAATAGTCACCTGCACACACAGATATCCCCCTAAAATAGCTATAACTAAAAACAAACTAAAAACTACTTCCAAAACTATTCAGCTTTGATATTAATGAGTTTTTTGGGTTCATTGAGAACATGGTTGTTGTTCAATAATAAAATTAATCCTCAAAAATACAACTTGCCTAATAATTCTGCACTCCCTGTATATACAAATATATATAAATATATATATATAATTATTTTTTTAAATTAGAACAACATTTTTTTCTAATTGAAGAACATAGTAATGTCAAGTATTTCTATTCAAAACACATAAAAATATTAAAATAGTTTAAAAATGTAATTGCATGTTTCAAGGTATTTGACTGGGAAGGGCTCAATATATATATATATATAGAGAGAGAGAGAGAGAGAAAGAGAGAGAGAGAGAGAGAGAGAGAGAGAGGTGAGTGCCAGTGAACACCCAGGGCTGTGCATGTTGCAGGGTCATGGGATGTGTACCCGGTCAGGTCTGAGAGTGCAGTCCCCTTCCGTGTTTTGTATATGTCTGGGGTGATTACATAAGCCTGTGCACCCTTCACTTGTTCCCAGTTTTGTTGGATTGAGAGCTTGCATTGTGTGGCTGTTTTAGGGTCCCAGGTTTTTGGAAGGGACCTTGACGTGGTACCTGGGCTTGTCCCATTTGGCCAAATGCGGTAACTAACCCTTCCATTTTTGCTTTCAATCTTAGTTGAGAGCTTGTAAGTGAGTGCTGGACTTTCTCTGTGTGTTGTATTAATTTGTTTTGTAATTTCCCCTATGGTTCTTGCATCTTGCACCCAGACCTGTCTGGGGTTAACTGCCTGTGACTCTGGGGACAGCACAGCTTCCTGGGAGTGCCAGTGAGCACCCAGGGCTGAGCATGTTGCAGGGTCATGGGATGTGTACCGGGTCTGATCTGAGAGTGCAGTCCCCTTCCGTGTTTTATATATATATATATATATATATATATATATATATATATATATATATATATATATATATATATATATATATATATATATATATATATATATACATGTGTACTGTATATATTTGTTTATATGAGTATATATGTATGCCAATCGTCCGCTAACAGGGGGTGTCAATCAACCCGATTAAATTCGATCGGGTTGATTTCTGTCCGCCGCCTCAGAGCAGATGGACAGGTTGTGGAGCAGCGGTCTTTAGACCCCTGCTTAATAACTTCTTGATAACTTCTGGCCTCAAGCTCCATATGGAGCTTGATAAATATGCCCCTTACACTTTATATCAGGTCAAGCTAAATATTCTAGCGTAGTTTCAGCTTTCGCCTGAGCGCAAACTATAACTTTCCGCTTGTAATATGAGCTATCATTAGCACGTATCTTTTTCTCTTCCTTTAAGGAAAGATTTGTTTAGCCCTGGACTAGATGCTTAACAAAGCATAATTTTCCTGCACCCAAAAGTCAGACTTTCCCAGAGCTGTCAATTTCTAGTTGGTAAAAGCCCAAGGACTAAAAAAAAAAACATTTTCTCCCTCCGGTAAGTCTGCATGCATGAATGTGCGGCCTCTGATCCAGATCAATTTCTGGTAAGGAACAGATTTAACCTTTTTTCAAAGTTTCAAGTTTGATCTCAGTCAATTCAGATTCTCTTAGTTTTAACCATAGCATCAAGGTCACAGAAAAGACTTTAAATTTAAACCTCCTTAGGGAAGGTTTCTTCTGTTCCTAGTACAGAAAGATCCAGTGAAGGCAAATACCTTCTTTCAAGCTGTTCTTGATCTAGAACTTATGGGTGAGAAAAAAAATCCCAGACGGGCTCAATCCATGTTAAGAATATAAAAGTTTATTCAAAAACATTGAAATAACATATAGAGACCTATTTATCAAAGGTCTGTCGGACCTGATCCAACAGTGCAGATCAGATCGACAGACCTCGCTGAATGCGGAGAGCAATACACTCTCCTTATTCAGCATTGCACCAGCAGCTCTCATGAGCTGCTGGTGCAACACCGCCCCCTGCAGACTCGCAGCCAATCGTCCTCCAGCAGGTGGGTGTCAATCAACCCGATCGTACTCGATCGGGTTGAATTGTGGCGATGTCTGTCCGCCTCATCAGAGCAGGCGGACAGGTTATGAAGCAGCGGTCTTTAGACCGCTGCTCCATAACTTGCGTTTCTGGCGAGTCAGAAGACTCGCCAGAAACACGGGCCCTCAAGCTCCATTCGGAGCTTGATAAATGGGCCTCATAGTGTGAGCAAAAACAGGGAAACCTTGAAAGTACAAAAGCATACCCAAGTGGCAACTAGCGCATTTCGTGCAACTTTCTAATTTAATCCTATTATCAAATTGTCTTCATTCTCTTGGCATCTTTATTTGAAAAGCAAGAATGTAAGTTTAGATGTCGGACCATTTTTGGTGAACAACCTGGGTTGTTCTTGCTGATTTGTGGATAAATTACCCCACCAATAAACAAGTGCTGTCCAGAGTGCTGAACCAAAAATTGGTTGGCTCCTTAGCTTAGATGTCTTCTTTTTCAAATAAAGATAGCAAGAGAACAAAGAAAAATTGATAATAGGAGTAAATTAGAAAGTTGCTTAAAATTGCATGCTCTATCTGAATCATGCAAAAAAAAAAAAATTGGGCTCAGTGCCCCTTTAGAAATTGTATAATGCCACCTAAAAGTGTAGCATAATAAAACATTGTGCTGATAGAAACCTAAACACAAATATTGGTAAATAAGCAACATTATTATAAAAAACGTCTAAGCTAAAATGTATATCTATTACTAAATGTTGGAAGGGAAAAATAACTCATAATACATATTCTATAATACATTCCTCAGACTTAATTAATGTATATACAAAGGAAGCCATGTATTAAAATGAAAGAATTTTACTACAACATTATAGCCTATCCAAAATATAATTTAGTGCTCCAACAGTAGTAGCTCTAACAATCTAACAACATATAGTTCAAATTGAAAAGCTACCAGCAAAATTATACTATGTAAAGAGTGCAGTAGTAAACCTTGTTACTCCAAAATATTAATAGTATCGTATTTTGAGTTAAAGCCATTAGGTAGTTGTGCCTTAGTTTAAAAATCCAAAACATTTCACGGTGACTAAGACATTTCAACCTATCGCCATCCCTTTATGGAGTCATAACCATTTCAATCTCTTGCCACCTAAAGGAGTTAACCTTTTTCTTGTGATAATGTACAAAGTATCTAGCTAAAGCTGAAAACACTCAATCACACTTTATATTGCTGAGATGTTCCCTAATACATGATCTCACCTTGAATACATGTTTTCTACCCATAACATAAGATTAAAAAAAAGCAGTGACGTGCGGTGATGTCAGAGGCTGATGAGGTAGTGGCTAGGATACGCCTTCATTCTTTAGATATCCTTTGTTGAAGAAATAGCAATGCACATGGGTGAGCCAATCACATGAGGTATCTATGTGCAGCCACCAATCAGCAGCTACTGAGCATATTTAGATGTTTTTCAACAAAGGATATCAAAAGAATGAAGAAAATTAGATATTAGATGTAAATTGGAATTATTTAAAATTGCGTGCTCTTTCTAAATCGTGAAATAAAACATATGGGTTTCATGTCCCTTTAAATGGTGTCTTGGAAAACTCGTCAACTTAGTAAACATCTGATTTTAGTCTAAAGGATTGTAACAGAAACTCTTGCCAGATAACAAAATGCTTGCTCTGATTATGAGATCTAGAAATCCAGGCCCATTAAAATATGTTTAAAACATACTTTTTACTTTAATGCTGCAAATTATGCTTATAGATTCCTTCATTATTTAGTAAATATAAAAATGTCTTGATCCAGTGGCGGCTGGTGAAATTTAAAGATGGTGGGGCGCTTGACCCCACCCCTTTAAATAAAGCCACATCCTCAGATGGCACCACCAATTCATTAATTAAATAAATAAAAGGTAGACAGAAACACAGAAAAGCACTTGGGGGAGAAGGAGAGAGAGACGGGGGAGAGGGAGAGAGAGACAGGGAGAGAGAGACACACACACACACACACAGAGGGTTAGAGAGAGAGAAAGAGAGAGAGACACAATCACACACAGAGGGTTAGAGAGACACATAAGGGATGAGAGAGTCAGAGGGGGAGGAAGAGAGATAGAGAGAAAGAGACCATGGGGGAGAACGACACATAAGAAGAGAGACAGAGGGAGTGGGAGAGACATGGAGAGAGATGGATAGAGAGAGAGATAGAGATAGAGAGAGAGACAGATGGATAGAGAAAGAGAGATTGATAGAGAGAGAGAGAGAGAGAGAGAGGGAGAGAGACACACAAGGGGAGGGGAGAGAGGGACCACTGAAAGGGGGGAGACACCACGGAATTTTTAAGTAATATTTTAAGTGACTATCAAATGCTAATAGTCTACAATCTATTTTAAATATCTGAAACAGAACAGCACATATGAATGGGAGCATTAATAAATTATTATTTGTTGTTTACATCAGGGTTGTCCAACATACACCTAAGGAATCACTGCTTTAAATGAAATACTATAGCTACAGGAGCCATGGAGAATATTTGCTATAACTCATTCTAAACTGCTTGGTTTAATTTTACATTACCATGCTTTTGGTCTAGCTTACTCTGGTCAAATAACAACTCATCCATACAAACAGCATAATAGTAAGATAATGTTGTGAGAATAAACAGTTGCAGAGCTACAGAGATTTAGACTATAGTGAGAAAGAGAGTGAGACTATAAACTAGTGTGCAGTACAGAGGCAAGCTGCTAAGGTAGTGGGTGTAAAGTTTGAGTAAACAAAATACTAAAGCGATCCTTAAACTGCTGTAAAAGAGTAAAAAAACAAAAAACACTAAACCACATTAATTAAATTATAATTTTCACTAACAGAATTCCTTTCAGCAAAATCTAAGGTTGCAGCACTTACTTCAATAAAATGTGGCTAAAACACTGCTCTCTGCGTCTCTTCCTGCTCTGTAAGGAAGTGACAGTGGAACATTCGACTGCACTTGGAGGGGAAGTACAGAACTCTCTTTTTCACTGAAGCAAAGCTGGCAGCTGAACAGGGCAGCAACAAAATAAATGAAAGTTGTTTTTTTCCATTTTTGTTTTGTTTTATATGATTTAACATTCAGCCCCAACCCTAAGTTCCCCTGACTGATGCCTCTCACTGGATTGGTTCAGCCCAAAAGAGGCCTGCCTCAAATAAGCACTTATGGGCCATGCAATGATCTTAACCACTTTTATCCAGTAGGTGGCGCAGCATGTTGTGTAATGGAGGGCAGCAGTCGGGAGACCTACTTGTTCCTCTCCATTTCACAACATGTAGCTGTGAAAAAAAAAAATGTTGGGGGAAAACAAATTGCAATATTTTTTTTTTAAAGCCAATAAAAAAATATATTTTTGACCATATGAGAGGTGAAGCCCTGCCTCACCTGCCTCTAGTGACTGCACGTCACTGAAAAAAAGGTCTCTGGGCAGCACCTTGAATGGTAGCAATATTGGCAGCTCTGTGCAAACTACTGTTAAATCGCCAATTATCAGCAGCTCCTCTACTCATCTATTTCTGAAAATGCAAGTTTTATTTTAAGGAGACTGAGTTATTTCGATTGCTATAAGAATTTGTTTGAGGAACTGCACTTTTTTACCGATCCGGAGCGTTGAGTCCTGTGGCAGCCCACAGTGGTAGAGGACTTCAAACCCCCCCCCCCCCCCCCCCAGAAGCGGGGTTAAACAGTGTTATATCACTGCTATTTTTATATCGCTATTCAAGATTGAAGGTATATTAATTACTAGGATGTTACACAGATGTGAATCAGAGATTTTGCAGCTCCTACAAGAATGTTTTCGATCCATCAAACAACGCCTGTGTGAGGCCTTTGGGATGGAACAAGAGAGTCAGCAAACACAGAGACAAACTACGGAGGAACTTGTAACCTCTCATTCTACTACAGAAGCACAAGATCTCCAGGATTGTGTTACAAAGGGGAACATATTGGACGCCACAGCCTTACTTGAAGCGAACATATTTCTCTTAAAGTTAGAGACGCCCATCAGCAGATCTAAGCTCCAGCTGCTTACGGAGCAATAACCAACTCACAGGCAGCGTGGAGATGCCTCAAATACAGAGAGACCGCACCACACACGCGCCTCACTGAACCCTGAACTTACCGCTGGTTGTGTCGTGCAGCCGTGCGAGTGGAAGGTGCCACATAATGTAGATACTCTTAGGACCGAGATGGCGGTACGCGTGGCAAGTTTTTGTACAATATGATATACACTAAAGTGCTCCATATTATTATAGTCCTTCAGTTATTTCTTAACCCAAAATGCTTGAGTAGCCTTATAGGTCTAATACTGGATATGTCTCCGCTATTGCTCCCTTTTAATAGTAATGCTAATAGTTTTAACATTTGATTATAGGGGTTAACTATATGTATGTTTAAAATATATATATATTTTTTTAAAATGAGTTTTATCATTAGAGATCCAAAAGTGGTCTCCAGTATGGCAACAACCTCCTATAGCTGATTTGATTATTTGTGGAGGTCCAAAAGTGGCATCATATAACATTTGGGAGGTATATAGAACATTAGGCAATCATTTGACATAATAGATGTTTACTTTGCAGGAATATATTTTGAAAATGTAAACTGATATACTATATACTGTCTGTATTTTCATATTTTTATTATGCTATACTCTTACATGTATGCCTTATTTCAAACCTTAAATATAAAAAATATTTAAAAAAAAAAAGTAGTAGCCATAACAAAGTCAAACATTTTACTTTTTTGTTGGCACATTTAAAGGTACCCTTGTGCAGTAACCATGAGTTATTCTGCATATTAAAAGGTAATTTCATAGGCGACAAAATGTTCCACAGAGATGTATTACATCTATATGAAAAATGGCAACTTGCCGCTACTACATCCTGTAGCTTATAAAATAGGAAGATATTTCTTTATTTTTTTTGCACAGTTCTATTCTTGGTGATAGGTTTTAACAGACTGAGATGCACAGTCACATATCAATGTGGCATCCAAATAGTTAATCTATCTTAATCTGAAGTCCAAGCACAGAAAAAAAAAATCTGCATGAAGGTGTTGCTTATGATCAAGATCCATTTCTGGTAAATATAATTGTATAAACGAAAATACATTTCATTGGCCCTCTTTTAAAAACTCCAAGAAATCTTACATTTATTTATAAAATATTTTACCAGGAAGGATACATTGCGATTTCTCTCATTTTCAAGTATGTCCTGGGTCCACAAAACATTGCATTGATACAATAGGGTACAATAAAATTCAAAAACAATAATAATACACAATATATGCAAAAATGTAACATAGAACAGGTAGGAAATATATAATCAACCATGACAGGTGCATTCTGTTTTGAGATATGTAGAGAGGGATCTCTTAAAGGATATTAGGCTTGGGGAAGGTTTGAAAGTATGCAGGAGGTCATTCCATAACTGTGGTGCTCTGTAGGAAAAGGAGGATCAAGCTGCTTTCTTTTTGTATTGAGGCAAGCTAAATAATGTGCTGGTACTGGATCCGAGGTTATAGGAGGTGGGAATAGCCGGGGAGAGCATTCTGCTCAGGTAGGGTGGGAGCTTCCCAGAAAGGCTCTTAAACACAAGGCAGGAAAGATGGAAGGTGTGTCTGGATTCCAGCGTCAGCCAGTTTAGTTATTTTAGCATGCCACAATGGTGGGTCCTGTAGTTACATTGTAGCACAAAGCGGCAGAAAGAGTTATACAATGTATTAAGTTTATTAAGGTGAGTTTGCAGTGCAGGTGCATATACTACGTCCCCGTAATCCATGATAGGCATCGGCATTTGCTGTACAATCTTTTCCTTTATTGTAGGGCTGAGGCAAGATTTGTTTCTGTACAGGGCACCTAGTTTTGGATAAAGTTTAGTTGCAAGTTTTTCTATGTGGAGGCCAAAAGATAGATTAGGGTCTAACAACATACCCAGGTATTTGAAAGAGTGGACTGCGGTCAGTGTGCAATTGGATTTTGTTTTGATGCGTAGATGGGAATTTTGTAATTTGTGTAATCTAGGACCCGTTCCAAAGATCATTGTGACAGTTTTGTCAGTGTTTAGAAAGAGTTTGTTTTTTGAGATCCACTTTTCTACCTCTGTGAACTGGTCTTGGAGCACTGCTTCAAGCTGCGGCAGATCGGAATTGTTTGCATAGATTACCGTGTCATCTGCATACATGTGTACAGTTGAGGATTTGCAGACATTAGGCAGATCATTTATAAATAATGTGAATAGTAGGGGGCCGAGAATGGAACCTTGGGGAACACCACACTGAGAGACATATTGGAGATCGATCCGATACATATGATCGAAACCAGGTTAATGGACAATCAGCAATGCCAGAGTGTTTTAGTTTGAGCAGTAGTATGTCGTGGTCTACTGTGTCAAAGGCCTTTGCAAAATCAAGGAAAATAGCTCCAGTTAGGTCTCCTTGTTCCATGGCAGTTTGGATGTCGTTGCAAACTTTTAGGAGGGCAGTTGTAGTGGAGTGATTTGGGCGAAAACCTGATTGATCAGGGGTCAGATAGTTAGAAAGTTGGTAATACTCTCATAATTGCGTATAGACACATTTTTCTAAGATTTTTGACAATACTGGGAGCAATGATATAGGGCGATAGCTATAAACCAAGGTTAACTCCCCACTTTTATGAATTGGCACTACTCTTGCAGTTTTCCAGAGTTTGGGTATGTATCCAGACATCAAGGATTCGTTAATTAGGGTTGTCACAGGCTTAGCAATTGCTGGCGCACTGAGCTTCAACAGCATTTTGGTCAGATCCAGACTGTTTTTTCATTTTTAGATTATTAAGGTGTTTCTTAATGACATTGATGGGTACAGGTCTAAAATTGAACTTCTCTATAATGGGTCTTTGCTGTTTTAGTAGGGCCTGATCCACATTTGTAGTTTCAGGATGCGTGCCATTTATTAGTTTGTCAATCAGGGTGGTGGAGCATCCGACAAAATAATTGTTAAAGGCATTTGCTACTTCTAAGGGGAGTTGCAGGGTTTGGTTGTCCACATTGACAGTGGAGGGTTGGGAGTGGATTGGTGGATTTTGTAAGTTATTTATGAGTTTCCAAAACTTTCTAGGGTTAGATATGTTAATGTTCAGATTTTCACAAAAATATTGGGCCTTGGCCAATTTTGTTTGTTTAGTGCATATATTTCGCCATTATCTATATACACAGTGATCGTTCATAGAGCCAGTATGCTTGAACTTTGACCACAGTGAATCCCAAAACTGGTACATTTGAATGAGGTCAGCTGTGATCCAATTCAAGTGTGCTCCTTTTACTCTCACCTTACGCAGCGGGGCATGTAAATTTCAAACTTGTAGGAGTTCAGACTGAAAGAATTCAACTGCAGAGTCTAGATCTGGGATTAGGTTTAATCTGTGCCAGGGGAGGTTCTTGATGTAATTTAGAAATGATTGAAGATTACATTTTTTGAAGGAGCTGGTGATTTTAACCTTGGGAGAGGATTTAGTTGCCTTTATTTTGTGCACGCAGTACACTAAGCAGTGGTCACTGAAATTGTTAGGGAGAACACCTGCCTCCTGGATTCAGTCAGGAGAAGTGGAGAGAATCCAGTCGAGCAGGGTATGATTATGGCTTTTGATGTTTATGCGAGTTCGGGGAGGAGATTAATTGCGCTAGCTGCAAAGATTTAAACAGTGAGTGACAACTGTTATTTTTTGGATTCAGCCAATCAATATTAAAATCTCCAAAAACCAAAATTTCACTTTTTGGGTTTTGAGCTATGGATTCACTAAGGATTCACTAAGGAGATGTCAGAAAGGGAATGCACAGGGGAGATAGGTGGGCAGTAGATTCCTGCAACAATGATTGATTTACTGCACGTGATCTCAATTGTGCCAGAAAGGAAATCAAAGGTGGCAGGAGAGCTAGATTTTTGTAAGGGTGTGAACTGTAGAATTGTCAACATAAATTACAATGCCGCCTCCTCTCTTTGCTCTGTCAATTCTATGGCATGAATACCCATGTATTGCAATGGCAGAGTCAGGTATTTTTGCAGTTAGCCACGATTCAGAGATCACAATTAAACTATCTTCCAGAGGCTACCTGTTGCAGAGGGCTGTGTGTCAGCTGAAGTAAGTTGGTCTGTGAATTTTCTTTAAAGGCTGTGGCAAATATACTTTAAAATTCAGCTGGGGGAGAGATATATATTAGTGTCAGATTGGCCTGCAAAAAAAGTTAAGGGAGGGGGTATCTATGGACATTTGAGCTAGGGGTCATACAGGCAAAAAACACAGGGAAAGTTAAAAAATTACAGAGATAAGAGAGGTATCCATTGAGGGAAATAAAACCATTAAACAAGCATATGGTCCATCAATGTGCTCCAATATGCATTTAAAATAAAGAATAAAAATAATAGCCAATACATATTACATACGTATTACAACACACACATTAGTAATAACAGGGTAGAATATAATGAAAGAACTATCTTCCAGAGGCTACCTGTTGCAGATGGCTGTGTGTCCGCTGAAGTAAGTTGGTCTGTGAATTTTCTTTAAAGACTGTGGCAAATATAATTTAAAATTCAGCTGTTGCAGAGGGCTGTGTGTCAGCTGAAGTAAGTTGGTCTGTGAATTTTCTTTAAAGGCTGTGGCAAATATACTTTAAAATTCAGCTGTTGCAGAGGGCTGTGTGTCAGTTGAAGTAAGTTGGTCTGTGAATTTTCTTTAAAGACTGTGACAAATATACTTTAAAATTCAGCTGTTGCAGAGGGCTGTGTGTCAGCTGAAGTAAGTTGGTCTGTGAACTTTCTTTAAAGACTGTGGCAAAAATACTTTAAAATTCAGCTGTTGCAGAGGGCTGTGTCAGCTGAAGTAAGTTGGTCTGTGAATTTTCTTTAAAGACTGTGGCAAATATAGTTTAAAATTCAGCTGTTGCAGAGGGCTGTGTGTCAGCTGAATCTCTACAGGATGGATTATAAAGGGGTTTGTCTGAAAGTTTTTTGAAGGGTCACATTTTATTTTTTTCTGTTTTTATTTTGTAGAAACGTGGCTACTCCTTCAGATATTTAGGCCTTTGTTCAGGTATTAGCCAAAATAAGACCAGTGTGTGTGTGTGTGGGGGGGGGGGGGCGTGTCCAGGCAGTAGCCATGATAGGCTGCAAAATCTAGAGCTCCTATCGTGATCTCCTTAATCCGCCGATTACAGAGCTATATCTGCAACATCAGCTCAAATACACAATAACATTGCATAGATCAAGCAGTGCTGAATCTAAAGATACCAATCTTACCGAGAATATGACTGATGATCTGGTCCGTTGAAACCTTAGGAGGCGGCCTAGAGATGAGACTTTAACACCCCTCCCCCCTACGGGTATCCATTGAGGGAAATAAAACCATTAAACAAGCATATGGTCCATCAATGTGCTCCAATATGCATTTAAAATAAAGAATAAAAATAATAGCCAATACATATTACATACGTATTACAACACACACATTAGTAATAACAGGGTAGAATATAATGAAAGAACTATCTTCCAGAGGCTACCTGTTGCAGAGGGCTGTGTGTCAGCTGAAGTAAGTTGGTCTGTGAATTTTCTTTAAAGACTGTGGCAAATATACTTTAAAATGCAGCTGTTGCAGAGGGCTGTGTCTCAGCTGAAGTAAGTTGGTCTGTGAATTTTCTTTAAAGGCTGTGGCAAATATACTTTAAAATTCAGCTGTTGCAGAGGGCTGTGTCTCAGCTGAAGTAAGTTGGTCTGTGAATTTTCTTTAAAGGCTGTGGCAAATATACTTTAAAATTCAGCTGTTGCAGAGGGCTGTGTGTCAGTTGAAGTAAGTTGGTCTGTGAATTTTCTTTAAAGACTGTGACAAATAGAAACATGGCAGAGGGCTGTGTGTCAGCTGAAGTAAGTTGGTCTGTGAATTTTCTTTAAAAACTGTGGCAAATATAGTTTAAAATTCAGCTGTTGCAGAGGGCTGTGTGTCAGCTGAATCTCTACAGGATGGATTATAAAGGGGTTTGTCTGAAAGTTTTTTGAAGGGTCACATTTTATTTTTTTCTGTTTTTATTTTGTAGAAACATGGCTACTCCTTCAGATATTTAGGCCTTTGTTCAGGTGTTAGCCAAAATAAGACCAGTGTGTGTGTGTGGGGGGGGGGGGGGGCGTGTCCAGGCAGTAGCCATGATAGGCTGCAAAATCTAGAGCTCCTATCGTGATCTCCTTAATCCGCCGATTACAGAGCTATATCTGCAACATCAGCTCAAATACACAATAACATTGCATAGATCAAGCAGTACTGAATCTAAAGATACCAATCTTACCGAGAATATGACTGATGATCTGGTCCGTTGAAACCTTAGGAGGCGGCCTAGAGATGAGACTTTAACACCCCTCCCCCCTACGGGTAATACAGTTATAAGAAAACTGTCATCAACTAATCTCACTCATCATTTAATATATTACATATACTATTACAAGCACCTATACAAGAGTTAGATCACAAATTAGATAGGTGTATCTCTGACCTTATTGCTACAGTGAAAAACAAAGATTGGGAGGAGAATGGCATGTTATTTACCAACCCAGAAGCAGAGCCTTTGTCAATACAGCGACTGGCAACACATTATTCAGGTACTTCCTCTATGAGTAAGATATCGGATAGTGGTATATATCATACTGGCATAATGCCAACATATTCTGATGCCTTTCCCCCTCTTCATGGCGAGATGTGGGACGTTTGTCACATGAGATTCAACAAGAACTCTAACATGAAGCCACTTCAAACTTCACAGAATTTAGCGCCACAGTAACTATTTGACCCTGATCCTTATCCTGAGAGAGTCATAAATGAATACTATTTACCATGCCGGGGAGAAGCGGCCGGCCTCCACGGTGGAAGATTGAAGTTGCTAACGCACGCTCATGTTCTCGTTGAGGAATTAAGTGGTTTTATTGTGGTTACATCTTTTATCGATCTGGACTACCCTCATTTCACTGCACTTCGACCAGAAGGTCTGCTCTATTGCCAGCGATGAACTGATGAGAGGAGCTATATTTAAGATATTCCATATAAATAGCATTTGATAAGTATTAATGCTCTTCTGGACTATAATGTGGGGACTTGCTCTTATTCCATCCCCTCACATTGTGATCACTTTGAGCCCTGATAAAACACAGCACACTTTCACCTAGAGTTTTGCGTTAGAGGCTGTGCGGTGCTAACGAGCAGTTTATGCTCACCGCTCACTTACAGACAGCGCTGGTATTATGGGTTTTTACAAAAAGGGCGCGTAGAGCAAAATTTTGCTCCACATCTGACCTCAATACCAGCGCTTCTTACGTTAGCGGTGAGCTGGCTGAACGTGCTCGTGCACGGTTTCCCCATAGGAATCAATGGGGGAGAGCCGGCTGAAAAAAAACCTAACACCTGCAAAAAAGCAGCGTAAAGCTCCTAACGCAGCCCCATTGATTCCTATGGGGAAAATACATTTATGTCTACACCTAACACCCCAACATGAACCCTGAGTCTAAACACCCCTAATCTTACACTTATTAACCAATTAAGGATTAAAGTTCAATCATATTGGCTGATTGCAACAGCCAATAGGAATTTTTCGACCTTAATTCCGATTGGCTGATAGAATTCTTTCAGCCAATTCGGAATCTAAGGGACGCCATCTTGGATGACGTCATTTAAAGGAACCTTCATTTGTCGTTAGTCCGTCGGAAGAAGAGGATGCTCTGGCGTTCCCGGCAAAAGGCACATTTAGACACGTGATTTGCAATGTCAGAGCTGATCCCAGGCCACCACACAGCTGAAGCTGCCCTTTCTCTGCACTTTGTAATGCCTAAGTGGCCATCGTGAATCCTGTTTAACATCTCCTTCCTCATGCTGACAGGAATAACGATGCGGTCTTGGAACAGCACCAACCCCTCCAGCTCTGTGAGCTGCGACCTCTCTGACTGGTAAGAACTTAGACATCCAGGCTGCCCGACTCTCGGGCCAGCCTTCTTTTATGTACTTTATAACCTCTTGCAGACCTGTGTCCAAATATGTCTCTTTCTTTATTTCTTCCAGTTCCCTTTAAAGAAATGGACTTTGAGGCCAGAACCGAATCAACATACACTTTCACATCAGATTCGGTTGAGGATTCTTCAGCAGCAGCCAGCGGGAGTCTGGATAGTGTATCTGCCACAACCAGTTGTTTCCCCGGCACATGCACTGCCTGAACATTGAACCTGAGTAGTCTCATTAAAAGTCTCTGGCATCTTAGGGGTGTTTTGTCGATATCATAAGAGTTGATTAGAGGGACTAGCGGTTTATGGTCAGTCTCCAGACTAAATTTCTCTAAACCCACTAGATAACGCTGAAAGCGCTCACAGGCCCAAACTGCAGCCAGGCACTCTTTCTCAATTTGAGCGTATTTTGACTCAGCAGCCGTCAGTGTGCGGGAACAGTAGGCGATGGGTTGTAGTTTATTTTCATTTAACTGCAGGAGAGCAGCCCCCAACCCATAACTGCTTGCATCAGCACTAACCATAGTCTTTTTAGAAGGGTCGTAGAACCCCAGCACTGGGACAGACCCCAGCAGTTACTTGGCCTGCATAAAAGATTTTTCTTGTGAAGGTCCCCAGACCCAGGCAACGTCTTTCTTTAGCAACTCAGTGATAGGGTGTAGAACTGTAGATAAATCTGGAAAAAACTTACCCACATAATTTACAAGGCCCAATATCTGTCTCAGCTCATGTACATCAGAAGGACTTTTCATCTGTTCAATAGCACGAATCTTCTCGGTGTCTGGCTTGATGCCATCCCCATTGATGATATGCCCAAAGTAACATAACTCAGTTTTCCTAAAATGACATTTTTCTTTATTTAACTTCAGCCTCTTTGATAGCCTGCAGCACACAGCTTAAATGCTGATCATGCTCCTCCACTGTAGACCCATACACTAGAATGTCGAATGTAGAATGTCCATGACGACTGCTGTGCCCACATGGTCACTTAGGAGAGAACTAATTTCCCTTTGAAAAATTTCTGGGGCAGAGGATATCCCGAAGGGGAGTCTGCAGAAGCAAAACCGACCTACCGGTGTAATAAAGGTAGTCAGTTTGCGGCACTTTGGATCCAGGGGGATCTGCCAAAAGCCGCTAGAAGCGTCTAATGTAGAAAAGAACTTCGCCCCAGCCAACTTTGGAGCTATGTCTTCTAATGTCGGCAGCACAAATGTCTCTCTCTTCACTGCCTCATTCAACCTGTTCAGGTCCACACAGATGCGCGCCTTTCCATCTTTCTTTGCAACAGGAACAATGGGTTGCTTCAACAACCTCTTCAATAACCCCCATAGACTTCATGCGCATAAGCTCCTTCTCCACTTTCTACGGGGAGTAGAAATACTGTATGAGACTGCGTCACTTTTAAGTGCTATACGGACTGGCTTGCATTTCAGTAGGCCCAATTCACCAAACATATCTTCAGAGATCTCATTCACTCTGGCCACTAGGCCCAAGTCACAGGCTGCTTTTCTGCTCAATAAATTGCTAACACACTGACCTCGAATCACATGCACCCACATAGTGAATTTCCTTTGCTTGTACTCACAGCTGGCAAGAAATTTCCCCGCACAATCAATGCGACCACCAGGACTATGGACATTTGTAGTAACCTTTGCCAGCTGGGGCTGTCGAGGCAGTTTCATAAATGCAGCGAGAGACATTACAGTAATATCTGCTCCTGTGTCAATCTTAAAATCAACTTTGGCTCCCATTACAGTAAAAGTAACCTTCCAATCTTCCTCTGAACTTGGCCGTTCCACAACAGACCCCACAAAAGACACTTCCTGACCCTCCTGGTCACTGTCCACCTGCATCTCCTTAATGTATTCAGTTTTACACACCACTTCAAAATGGCCCATTCTATTACATTTTGTGCATCTTTTATCTCTGGCCGGGCGTATAACACTCTGATCATGGGCACGGTAGCACCGTGTGCATCGGGCATGCTGCCCCCATCCACTTCTAGGTCTATCCGTTATTTTAGATCTACCGCTCACACTGTGCCTTTCACTAGCAGTTTTCCTGGACTTTTGCACTTCATCGACAATACTCTCAGACCTCAGATCAGCACTTTGCTTTTTCACCAGTTCACTCTGGCGGGCCATCCTAATAGCCCCATCTAATGTTAAATCAGGCTCTAACTGCAGCTTCAGTGAGACTTCAGCATCTGCAATTCCAATAACTATTCTGTCTCTGATTTGCTCTTCTTTAGCAACACCAAACTCACAGAATTCAGCTAGTTCATACAGGCTGCGCACAAATGACTCCACAGATTCTCCCACACGCTGATTACGTTTGTGAAAACAAGCTCTCTCATGAATCACATTTCTTTTGGGCACAAAGTGGGCACTGAGTTTATCCATAACTAACCATAACTATATCAAAGTTAAATTCTTCCCCTTCTTGGAAAATAAAAGCATTGAACACTGGCTCAACATCCTTCCCCATAGAGTATAAAAGAGAATTAACTTGTACTTCACCACTCTCCTTGTTCAGCTTAGAAGCAATCCTGAAGCGCTGAAACCACTGACGCCATGTGGGCCAAGCTGCAGGCTGAGAGAAGTCAAAAGGCTCAGGTGGGGTAAACTTTGACATCGGCATCGATCAGGAACAGAAGCGTAGGCCAGAACTTCTGACACCATGTCATGAGATGCAGGACATATGCAGGACACAGCAAGGATGGTACAACTCTATTTTATTACAGAGCACAGAAACATACATCTAGTCAGGTTGATTTCAGTAACTAACTGCGACACAGACTACCGGACCTAAGCCCCACCCCCAAACTAGTGACATCACTTCCTGCTCTCATCACAATTTCTTTTTCATTTTTTGTAACTTAGTGTTTATTATTTTGTGTAACTTAGTGTGTTTGTAATTTTTGATAACTTAGTTGTAAGTGTTTTATAACTTAGTAATTTTTTAGTGTATATTTAAATTATTTAAATAGGGTTAGGTGTTTAAATATAGAATATAGTTATTTTAATTTGTAGTTTAGGTAATTTTAGTATAATAGTTAGGGTAGATTAATTATTATTTTAATATAGTTTAAGGTAATTTTAGTATAATATTTAGGGTAGATTAACTAATAGTTTAATATAGTTTAATTTAATTTTAAAGGTAAGTTTACATTTATAATAAGATAGGGATAAGTTCATATTTAATATTAAGTTAGCGGGTTGTTAGGTTTAGGGGTTAATAGGTTAATTTAGTTGATGGCGATGTGGGGGGCTGGCGGTTTAGGGGTTAATAACTTTATTTAGTTGCGGTGGGCTCTGGGAGTGGCGGGATAGGGGTTAATAACTTTATGTAGGTGGTGGCGTTGTCGGGAGCAGCAGATTAGGGGTTAATAACTTTTATTTAGGTGTCGGCGGTGTCGGGGCGGCAGAATAGGGGTTAATAAGTATAATGTAGGTGTCGGCGGTGTCGGGGCAGCAGATTAGGGGTTAATAAGTATAATGTAGGTGGCGGCGGTGTAGGGGGCGGCAGATTAGGGTTATTTAGACTCGGGGTACATGTTAGGGTGTTAGGTGTTAACATAACTTTTGTTCTCCCATACTAATTAATGGGATATCGGGCAGCAGCGAACATAGCTCTCGCTGCTTTCAGACTCCCATTGATTCCTATGGCATTGAAAAGCAGGTACGCTGGACC